>NC_135773.1:12841217-12904660 GCF_028453695.1 Augochlora pura | reverse complement strand
TCCACGCGACCCAGCAGTCTCGATTTAGGCATAGCACCGGGATACACGTGAAACTCAACGACCGTCTCGCCGATTTTCGTTAGAGCTTCCCATAAAAGTTTCCTTATGGTTGTTTTACCACTTCCCGCCGGTCCGACGATCACGACGCCCGTTCTGCTTTTCAGCTGGTCGTTCAACTGAATGCATCTGTTTGCCATTTCGTTGCTCAGCTCTTGCTCGGCGCAGAGCTGCTGCAAAACCGCTTGCAAATCCAATCTGTCGATGAATGTTGACGAGGACGGGTTCGCCTTCGGGAAAATGTCTTCCAGCAGCGAGAGGAACTTCATCGTGTCCTCCTGAGTCAATTTCGGCAATGTTGACGCCCTGATCGCCGCCACCAGCCTGTAAAATTTATTTACACCCTCGAAACTAACGTTCGCGACACGCCTACAAACAATCCTGATCATCGTTGTTCCGCGATAGTTTTAATCTGCATCAATGTGTACTGTCCTTGTGATTTCTATGCAATAAAAATATTGGGAAGAAGTGGAGAACCAATTCAAAATAAAAATTTAAAGACGAAGAGAAGGCTCTCTTATTATATCATTCGGCTTATAATAAAGATAAAAATGAAGAGACAGACCAGCTAGTCTCGTCCGACAAGAATATCAAGAAAAAAAAGGGGGCTGTTAGACTCAACCAATTAAAAATAAAATCTAGAGGTCCAATTAGGCATAGAAATATCAGTGAGAAAGAACGTAGAAGTCTAAGTAAAAATAAAAATATTAGGAACAGGGGGACTTAAAAGTTCAAATGAAAGTATAAATAATAAGAAGAGAACCTGCTGGTCTCATCTAGTTCAGTCTTCGTCGGAATGGCGTCCAGAACAGATCTAAGAGCCCTAAGACCCCAGTCATAGTGCGGCTGACTAGAAAGCAGTATCTCTGCGATGTCGAGCGTCTCGACGAGCTGTTTCGCAAGCGTCGAGGCGTCCAAGAATCCGGCGCACTCCAGCAACGCTTTCACGATGTCCGATCTATCGGGGTGAGCCATTCCAACGGGCCTGAAGAGTCTCGCCAGAGAGTCCGGAAGCTTCCTTCGACCACCGTACTCGATGCCAGCAGGGTTCATCGTGATGAACACGCAGCAATGAGGATCGAGCTTCACTCTCTGATCAGCTAACAAAACTTCCGATGCACCATCACGGACAGCCTCTTGCAGAGGTCGTACCAACATGGCGACCGCACTGAGCGTTTCCTCCTCGAGGCGATTGAACTCGTCGAAACAGCCCCATGCGCCTGCCTGCGCCAGACCGCCTAGGATTCTTCTCATGCTACCTGCGTCCATTCCTAGGAATAATCCATTTTCAAAAATTTATATGCAGGTTCGAATATTCATTTTTATTATGACATACGTCGATTTTGATTAAGACTTGTTGGCTGCTGAAATGTTAAAGAAGTCGTCGCACAATTGAGGTAATTTCCAATACTTTTATCTCATTAGCAACGTGATTTTGAAAAAATATTTGAAGAAGTATTATTTGACACGTTGACGACGGCTTGACCCACCGGTGGGTCATACGTGTCAGACCCGTGGGCTGCGCACATTTGTTTATTTTGCTTGCATTTCACAAAATAGGTTTACGTTATTTTATCTGAACATTATAAACAGATATTCGATAGTAAAAACATAGAATTTCAATATTATAAACTTAACATTATTATTTAACTTTTGTGAATTTTGGGCGCCGACTCACAGAGAAAATCATGAATATCGGTGCCGGCGTCAACGTGTTAAGTTATACCTACGTCATCTAATGAATCAACATAGGTTTTAAGGTAGTTGACAATTTGGCTCGCGATTGTATCATTATTTCACTATCAATTTTTGTGCTTCATTCTGTTATATCGTCTCGTTTCGTGTATAACTAGCCGATTTTGTTCGGGTAATGCAAAAACGACAATTCGTTGTACTATAATAGAAAGCGAGGATGAATAGAATGTCAAGGTTTCAAGAAAACGTTATCGCCTTTCGTTCTCCTCAGCACGTGGGCAAAGGACAAAAGAAGTTACGTAGCACCAACTAATAAGAGTTCAAGGGGAAGTGGGAGAACGCAAGTGGGCGTGGGTGGAGGCGTAAAAATCGATTTCGAGTTGGTAAACGTCGGATTATTACCTTCGTCGCAATTGAAAACTAAAACGAGCCTGCCTAGAATAGATCCGAGAGCTTTTACGCTCTCGGTTTTCCCGGTTCCAGCTGGTCCAGTCGGACTGCCACCGAGGCCGAGCTTCATTGCTTGTGCCAGAGCCAAGAAGCACCTTTCTGTCAACGACGTTTGGACGAGACCGTTTGCCGCGCCTTGATACTCGAAGCGGTACGGAAATTCTGCAGCGGCACAACGGACCACCGGTCCTTTACTCTGAAAACAATTGTTCCAGTCGTAATTCTTACGGTTGCATAATTTTTCTGTTATTCTATGGAACCCTTTAATACTCGTTGCTTTCACAACTTTTCGTTTTCTTGAGTTAAATTCTGATCGATCTTCTCCGTACTGCATCGTAACAATGCACAGTTATTTTTAATTTTATAGTTTCAGTAGAACGCATAGGCAATGTTAATTAATACAGCTAAAATGTTATATTCTGGTGGTAAGATTGGGTTAAATTAAGTTATTACGTGACAAATATTAGCTCCAAAATATAGCACGATACTAAAATCGTTTAATTAATGAAACCGAAACTAGAAAGTTAGAATTGGTCATAGAAAATATTAGTTTAACTCCGTTGAAAACGAATGACTGCAACGATAAGTATCTGCTACGAAAAGACTTAGACGTCTCAACGTTTATAGTTGAGATTCGAACATTCTCGGCAAATAGATCGTAAGATCAAGGATAGATCGCGACACTCACGGTCCGATAACACCTCAATTGTCTGCGCCATGCCCAAACAGTGCTCTCTCCCTGAACAGTGACATTCAAGAGATTCCTGGCTGTCCCGAGATGATGGACAGTGTCGAGAAGGAGCCCACGAGCTTTCAGTGCAGTCAGCTTGTCACCGGCGTCCTCCAGTCCCCTGTATCTCGCCCTTTGTGTCTCCAGATAGTCGACGAGATTCTTCAAAGACGAACGGCCTTCTTTCAGAGCCTTCTCGCATCGTTCAGCGAATCGAATCCTCTCCGCCAACAGCAGGACCTTCGAAACCAACACATTACGTCCATCGAAAACAAATCAAATTATTGAATAATGCCATATACCAATCAGGTGTCGGGACAAAATTGCTGCCATAGTACACTAAGATCAATGCACAAAGCTAACAAGACTCCCACCTATGTTTAACAACGCTATGCGACTTTTTGTATACTGGGGATTTTGTGCATTTGTAACAAATATGTATAGATCAAACGCAAATTTATAAAAAGTAGATAGAAATTTGGTCAAGATAAATTGTTTCTTTCAATGATTTTGATAATCTTGAAGTATTGTAACGGTATCATTAAATTCTTTTTACGTCTTCATAATTTTATATTTTAGCTATACATTTTTCCCATAGGCGCATAAAATCCGCAATCTACTGATAAAAATTGTTAGAAAGAGAAATAGATGTCTACCTTGCTCTTAATGCTGACAATTTTTATTTTGCATAAAGACCCGTTGTCTAGTTACTTGACTGTTTAATACCAAACAATTAATTAGATGGACATAGTTTGTCAAGGTATACGGAAAGCATGAAGAAATTAAGAAATATACTGGAAAGGATTGTTAAATAAAATTATAAATGATCGCATGCATGCCCGGTAATATTTTTGTCAAAAAGGTCCACCGTTCGAAAGAAAGTTATATTCGTTTATCTATTTTAGGCTTGCTGGAATATCTTTCCATTTTGCGACACCTGATTAGGACACAGCCTAATCGCATATTTTACTTGTGTCGGGTAGGACGAGGGGTCGGGCGAGCTGTCAGCCAGGCATTTTTCTAAACTCTGTTGCAGGGCGGTTTTCATTCCATCCTCGAGATTGCCCAGCCATCGCGGTAATGGCTCCCGGAGGTCGACGGGCCTCGGTAACTGCAATATTTCACCTTCTGGCGATACAACGGCCGTCAGTCCATTATCGTCCTTTATTATCGATCCGACGCCTTGATACAGTTTCGGTAGATGAGCTTCTAGGCCCCGACCGTGCGCTGACACTAATTCGAGAAGATCCTCGTCGCTCAGGAAATAGAGGCGAGGGTAGGACGATCTCTTTTCCTGAAAGGGTGAACACACCGAAATGAAAAGATCGAAGCTGCCCAAGACACAATAGAACACCGCTACGCCGGAACTGAGAAAAGCTGCTGCGCTATTTTATTGGACTATAACGACCAATTGTGTTCGCAGAAATTTGGACAGGCTCTCTATGCTCGTAAGTCGTTCTACAAAACGCAGAATTACAAGAGCATCTTTTGCAAGTAAACTCCCCCTTTGTTTCCTCTTATTATAGCCGATAAGTTCAAACGGACCTCCAAGTATTCGTCGAGGCTTCTCTGACACCTGTCCAAGAGGTCTTTCAGGTTCGTAAAGGTTGACAGCGGAAGTCTCCTCAAGGACGACGCCCTTGGATCGCGAGACACCTCACCCATGAGGTACCTAAACATTCAGAGTATTCAAGGCCGCTATAAAAATCTTAGAAACATTGTGTATTAATTATCAGACTGCGGATTTTGCGTATTTATGACAAAGATGGGTATCTATAATTTTAAAGAGAGGAAAGAGTAAACGAAGTAATCGATATAACGATACATTGCTTTCGATCTACTATAATTACTAAAGAAAGGAAGTTCCTACATAATTCCTAATTCTTGCAACAACTGTAGACAATTCTTATAAAAATCCACAGTTTTGTTAGTAACCAATCAATTTAAAGTTTAACTATCTACTACTATTAGGTAACTTCTACTGGTTGAAACTGTTTTAAAATTAATACGAAAGTAGACAACTTTTGCTTGCAATGCCAATAAAACGATCAGGTTCAGTGCCACGATGTTACAGCAATCCTTGAGCAGCGAAATCGTGGAATCTGGACGATCACCTGAACTCTTTGTTGGCCCTGGACCATCTGCCGGTGTCGTTTGGAGCAGCTCCACCTTCGTACACAGGCTCCAGGTAGACCCACTTCCTCTGCACAGTGCTGAGCGTCTTTATCCTCTCCTCTACTTCAGAAAGTCCAGTCTCGCATCGAGCGACCCTCGCGGCAAACCTCTCGTATCCAGCCGCCCCCTTGGCGCCCTCCAGCAACAGCCTCAGTTCACCTTTCGTTTAATGAACCTAATTACTTTCACCGGCGGAGCCCACTCGTGCCCATTGTGCTCGCGCCGGCACACGCGCGCTCCAGGAAACGGCAACATGAGACTTACCCGACCTCGCTAACAAACTGCCGTACTCCTCGACGAGAAGAATGCCGGCGTTTTTGCTGTCCTTTGACTGCTGGAGCTGAAAATGCGCGGATGCCTCCCAGGACTCCAGCTCCATCAGTCCTTGACGAATTCCGCTCTCGGCCGCGGCTCGCCTCGCGATCTCCTGCACGTGAAAATTACAACACACCGTGGACGCGGTGACGTTTACGGCAATGTTTAATTGAATCCTGGCTATTAGGCCGCCACGCGCACATCTTTCAACCGGAGGCCAAAGTGCACGGTAATATTGTTATATTTAGCGAGCCATCTCGACATGGAAACCTGAGGGTGCACGAGATTTGCACGCGATTCCTCGCCTAGGCGAATCGGCGATAGTACGGATGATGTGAAACGATTTTTGCAACGGAGAAACGACGCGACACACAGGTGTAGTAAAAATGATGCTATTTGTAAAGGTATGGTTTTTAAGTAACATGAAGTTATCCGGGTCTTTTTTGCATACGTAGAATGTTTTATAAGCTGGATTTACGAACAAGAGGGAAATTTATCATGAACGTATCTTACTCCTCTTATTCGAGCCACGTGCGCTACCTTTTATCATAAAATATTTCGTGGCTCGAAAGTGGTTTAAAATAGAGAACGAAGCTCGGTAAATTTATTATTTGAAGATCGTGTTGTTGAAGTTTTGTCTTGGAAAAAGTATCATTCTGCAATAATGTCAAAAGTAAATAATGTAGGAAAACAGCTTCTACAAGAGCAGAGAAATATTTATAGCCGTTTCTACTATGAATAATTGCTACTAAAGTATCATTTTCAGTTCAGAAAAGAACGTACCATTCCTCAAGAAAAAATTTATCAGAAATAAATGGAGGGAGTTTCTAGTTCCGTTCAGAACCATTACTGTAAGCCAAAAAATCGCCAAATGTTCCATGGAATTTAACACATTGTCAAACAATAGAGCAACAGCCGTACCTTTATTTTCTCAGATTGCTCCTCGATCTTCTGCACAGATCGCAGCAGGTGACCCAAGGTGATGTCTCTAACGTTCTTGACGTCGACTAGGTTCAAAACGGCCCTCAGTTCTCCCCAATGTTCTTCGGCTATCTCGTCGCCGCGAAGCAGTTGGAGCCACTCGATGCCGGCTCGTATATCGCGAACCTTCCTGCCAACGTAGGTGCTAGCTTCGAGGCTATCCCTCTGCTCCAACGAGTCCTCCTTCAACTGATCCTTCAACTGAACACGTATCCTGTTCTCCCAGGAGTCTAACCAGTCGTGGAGTCGAGGCAGCCTTCTCCTCGCCACGGTCCATTCCTCATCCTCTTGGTTCTTCAGCTCCTCGATGAACTCTGCTTGGAACCGACAATTCGATTCCTCCACTTCTAGCTGTAGCTCTAGATTTTTCACGGTCTCTTCATTATCCTCTAATAATTCGTCGATGTTTAGCTCGACCCTGCAACAGTCGGTCTTCAATACGTCCAATTGTTCCTTTAGATTTGTCCATCTTTCTCTCATCGAGATTATCCAATCCAGTGTAAGAATCTCTGGCTTCGAGGACCATTTTGTTTGCCATCTTTCTATCTCGTCCCGCAGAGCGACGCCTCGGTGACGGAGGTTCACTTTGGCGTCTTCCAGCTCTCGGGCCACCACCATTTTGTGACGTTCTAAACGGTCAGCTAGGTCCTGCCAGGATGTGTAAGCCGCGCTGACCCCTATGTCAGTGAACGATTGACATTTTAAACAACTGTTCTATTAAGTGGGCATAGATCGAACGAAGTATTCTTTAACAAGTATATTTTATTTAAGGATTGAGATAACCATCGAACGAACCAATCACCTTCCAGTTTCTCGCTGGTCCAAGCTGCCAAGACCTTCGACAGTCCAGCGACGGCCTCCATTTCGTCCGCCATGCCAGAAGATTGCCTTTCGATTCGTGCGTGAGCTTCATAAGCTAATCCAACTTCCTCCACGCTCCTGGGTCTGCGTTCCAATTCTTTTGAAGCGGCCGAAAGAAACTCGACGATCGCTACCAATCTAGACGAAGCTTCCACCCTTAAATCGGAGCACAAGCGTTCCCAATAACGACGGGATGCCGATTCTAAGTCGCTCCTAGTCGTTGATGTGTCCACGCTGATGCACCAGATCTTCACCTCGTTGCCTCGCAATTTTCCCACCTAATTTAGTTTAGAAGTTATCAGTAGAGTGCTGAATATTTTTAGGATCTAGCTTTCATTAACTCTTTAACGTTCATGGCTGTACGTATGGTAATCTGGTTCAGCTAAACATACTGATACTTTATTCAGATTTTCTGAATAAAGTGCATAGAATGTAAATTATAAAACCGAATTAATTTTCAAATGTGTGTATAAGTTGCTAAGTTGTTTATGTTATTAACTATTGATATTATAATAATATTTCAAATTGAAACAATCCAATGTTTCTGTTCTTAACAATTATAATTAGAACTGAATACATATTGTACTACGCAGGACATAAATTTTCTTTTTCGTGTAAAAATTTGTTAGCACCGAGGAGAAGTTCCGATCAACGTAGTTACTCAGCACTAAAAGAAATCGTAATGCAGTGAGATAATAGAATTGGACAGGTACGGCAGAGAACGTCTATGGAGAAATAAAGTTTCCGTTTGAAGTAATTGTTCAAGTAATCGAGACCGTGTTCCAAAAAGTTTCGAAGGTGATTTAATCATCCGTTTCGTGCGAGCCACGCTGTATTCAGCGGCGCTGTTGGAAACCCATGAAGAATTTAATTACTCACTGACCTCTTGAGCCCATTGTTTGGCGTCTTTGAATGCTCTCGTCCACTCCTGCGGCGATCGGCCTTTCAGACTTCCCATTGAAACAGATCAAATATCGTGAAGAAATTATTTGATTCTTAATTTAGCACGCCTGAGTCTCTTTTTCGCGTGTCAATTCTTGTTCAACAAGACCCAACGCATCAATCTTCGAGAAAGTATTACTCCTTTCCATTTTTCCCGATGCGGTAGACTCTTCCTTAATAATTAAAGAGTCTTTAATGAATGGATTTCTACCTCGGTGCGTATCCACTGTGAAAAAAAGAGACTCTGGCGTACCATTTAATTACGTTTCGTGTTATTAACTGTCGATAGAGAAAATGATAATGGACGTTTCACAAGCAAAAGACGTGCCAAGGCTGCCATAGCTCACTCGATTCAAAAAACAGAGAGGAAAATCTTGCAACGTAAATATTCATGTACACACATATGTATAAATTGTACAAACTCACTCAAATACAAAAGTAACTATTGAACGAACCCGTTGAAACATCGCATAATTCACCCTCAAGGACTTTCACGAAATAGATTTTTTCGTATAACATTTATATTCATAACTCCAATACTATTGGTGTTCTTAAGAAATGAGATTCAAATACATTCAGTTCCGTAATTTTTATAAAGCAACACATTTCAGACATCTTTAGCGCCCGGTAAGTCTTGTGATAGATCGACGGATTGCAAAATATGAGGCTCGCCGCCTGAACCGTTCAGTAATTCGAGAAAAACGATCGACGCGGCGAAACTCGAACTAAAAATAAAACGAGAGAGAGAGAGAGAGATTTGTTTCTGAGCACGAAATCGAGCGTCCCCGATAGAAAAGTTATCGTTCCGGCTAATTGCGAGTTACTTTCGAACCAGTACCATTCAGCAGCGTCGATTTTCGCCGGCGCCGCGAGATACAGCCATTTCGTTCGGAGCGTTTCCAGAGCGGAAAGAGCAATTTCGGCCTGCTTGTAGACGCCTCCGAACAGATAGCCGCTCCTTTGAATCAGGTCGCCGAATCGAGCGTCGACGGCGTCGCCGACCCCGCGGAAATTCATCGGGATCGAGAGGGATCGACGGATCGACGAATACAATTTCGCGCGGATCTCCTCCAGCGACGGCCGCCATTGCAACGATCCGTCCCGGAACGTCAGCTCGGCTTTAACGTCCGGTAACTTCTTCAACAGAGACGGCAAGGCGCCCCTGGAAAAGTAAAAAGGAAAATAGAGTAGACGTCGAATCAACCTGTCCCATCGCCTCCCTTTATGCAGATCCGGCATGAATATGAAAATTACGCATTACGATCGGGAAATGCTTCGTAGAACGCTCAAAACTCATTAGAGCCGAGGCTCGGCTGCGGGAAAACGATAATGCCGCGGTAAATTGGAAACTTTTTTCATAAACGGCTGGCTGCTCGATCGCCACGGTTCTCAGGATGCTCTCGAAACTTAGCTCTTCTTTCGTTATTCTTTTCTTAGCTCTTCTTAGTTATCGAGCTTTCGGATACGCAATTACTAAATAGTGGATCTTTCTGCGAAAGAAAAAATGATCCACGCCTGTTTTAAGACGCAACGTTTACGAAAAGATTCTCTCGATTTTATTATAAATTAATTAAAAAATTATTTCGGGTACAGTTATGAATGGCTTGCGTTCTCATATAATGTACGCATTATCTGAAAAATTATGAATTACATGCGTAACATTGCCAACACAAAACAAATTTATTTACTGTATCAGCACAAAATTTTGTTTCGTGCAACGCACAGGATCCAAAAATAGGGTCGACATCTCCGTCGAACACGAAGCAGAATTCATAAAGAATTCGAAAAAGTAAACTTTACCAAATTGAATGTAACCACTAACGCAAATAATATTCGGAAACTAGAGACATTTGGTTTAATTGGGACTCGGTGGAAGCTTCGAGATCAAACTCGGTTCAAATACGCGCGGCTGGCAACTCGTCCGAGTGCGATCGTCGGATCAAAGTTTCTGTTTAAGTTACCTATAAGCAACTCCTAACGCTTTCAGCAACTGCCTATCCCAATGAAGTTTCCAGGCTTTCGTGTTCCCATATTCCACTTCGACGGTATCGACGATCGTCCTCATGTTCATCAACGCGTCTTTCCAGGCATTCTGATTACCAATCAGGTTCACCGTCTCTCCTTTCAGCAAGCTCGAGACCAGATCGCGGAGCGCGCAGTGCTTCGCGGCAAGATCGGAGTTTTGCTGCGCGAACTTCCTCACCTATTCGACATAGAATTCGTTGAAACTTTTCCGGAAACTCGCGCGGAACGAGCCACCGCAATTTTAAACTCGTTGTGCGAATTTCAGTCAACTTTGCAGCTTGGAAAGTACGAAGTTAATGTTTCAGTTAAACAACAATCTGAGAAGCCCAGTTTTCGCTCAACGTACTAATTTATTTGCCATGCTATTTATTATTTACATTCAACTTTGCTTCGACAGAACCCTTAACGAACCTAGCTTCCCCATCGGTGTTGTTCGTCAATATGGAAACAAAATAACTCGATCACGCGATTAATTACCAGCTCTTTCAACCTGGCGGTATAGGCGTCAACGGCCATAGGATCGGACCAAACGACTCCAGACTGTTCCTGAACAGCTCGGGCAAGTTCTAGAGCAGTGGTGAGCATCAATGGCCTCTGGGATGGCACCATGCGATCCCCAATGGTGTTATGAAAAGTCGCGATCTGCTGTAGAGCCCTGGCACGTCCTGCCAAACTTCCTGCCCTTTCGACCAAGTCCCTGACTTCTCGTGGTAGTTCGACACCTTGGCTCGATAGTGCTCTCGCCTCTCTGATCAGGGTCATTAATCGGGGATCGTACGTCACTCGCATCATACTGGTACCTGTTAGTTCTACCACGGCTGAATCGGTGCCTAGGGACAGCTCCTTCCTTGCCACTGCCGCCTTCGTCTCTTCGATCTGTTAAACAAGTCGACCATTTATCAGAAGTTTATAACGTGCTTGACTCTAGAATCCAGAGTCTGACGATCGATAATTAAAACGACGATTTATGAGGAATTTATTCGATACATCTAACGATATATGACATAACTCTAAGCAGTCATATTGTAATAAAAATTGTTAGATTAAACGAGTCTCACGAACTATCGCTAGAAATTCGCAATTAGTCTTCGACAAACATGAATGATTTATTTAATGTACTCGAGCTAGCCACGAACAAACAATTGAATATGACAGAATGAATGAAACAGAGAAACTGATAAACATTCGACGACTTCGATCTACGAAATCGGCTCGAAGATCGTGCAAGAAATGAATTCAGATAGTCTACAGTTTCGAAGTTGAGGAGAGAAGAAGCAGCAGAAGCGTGGAAAGATAAGGGAGATCCTCACCCAAGTTTCAAGGAAGCTCTGTCGCTTTCTCTCGACGTCTTTCAGAGCCCTTATCACCTTCGACGAGACCTCCTCGTAGCCGGGAAGATCATCCAGCAACTCTTTCCCTAGTTTATCTAAGCTTTCCAGCCGTGCTTCTGCTGATCTAGCAGCTTGAACTTCCTGAAGTATTTTAGGACTGTCCAAGAGGTCTCCTGTATCCGGCCCGGCCAGACAGTTATCTGTCGTACCAACGATTAATTAACACGTTAGTGCTTCAACTCTTTGATCTTGTAGTCTGTCGTCGAAACGAGAGCTTGAGCATGCAATTAGGGAACAATTGTGAACCAGAGGATGATGAAACTTGCCTATAAGGTCCCCGTAAGCGGATAGCAAGGTTTCGCGTTCTCCCCTCAAGGTTCTCTTCAAGCCTTCCCTCTTCATTAACTCGAAGTAACGTCGAAACTCGGCGAGCAGAAAATTCGGAGTAGTGGCATCGGCAATTTGAGACTTCAGCTTCTGAGCAACCCGTTCCTCCGCGGGTACCAACCCTTCTTCAACCTTTCTTCTGAGTCGGTTCCAGTCAGTACTTTTCTCGTCGTCGTCGAAGACCACTAGCATCAATGGCAGAGAGTAATTTAGTACTTTATCGCTTTGTTATGGCCGTATTTTCTTTATTGGGATATCAATTAGTTCATTAATTTAAATGAAATTGTCTCTACATACAATAGTGTAATTTTTCCAAGAAATTTAAATAGATTCCATAGGACTAACAACATAATTAATTGAAAATTGGTTTACTATTTTTTAAAATATTTGTAATAATATTAGATATGCATAAATCGCATTAAGTCGTATAAAACATTGGATCTCGAATTAAAATAGTTTGGAGTGCAAAAGGTTATATGTAATTTTGTATTTTAGATGATAAAGTCATTGGGAATATATCATCGTTCGAGCACGGAATTGAAATACGAGAGATCGAAGTAATAGCAATTAATACTTAAATAAACTCTGAACCTTTTGAACCGCGTAAACGTCGAGGTCTAATTAGTAGAACGCAATTTAGATTTTACACAGAGCTGCGCAACGGAACGTGCGACAAATGCAGAAACATCGACGTATTTATAGAAGAGTGTCATACTTTTAGAATGTTAAACTATTCCAGCATATCGCAGTACTAGCAACGATGAAAGATTCTAATTCATCGGAGGAATATTTTCAGGAAAATAGGAAGATACCTCTGACGTCGTCGAAGTATTGTAACAAAGTGTCAGTGCCAAGTCCGGATCTCTCGTTCTGGGTTAGCAGCCTTGTTAATTGCCGATACTGGGCACATAGCTCCGCTATCTGCCTAAAGATCACGAACATTGCACTCGCTTTCGTTTAAAAATCGGGAGAGGTTAAAGCTAGGATGGATACCTGAGTCGTTCACCGATGATCGCGCATCTTTGCGGAATATGACTGGGTCCTTTCCAAGGATGGAGAGAATGATGAGGCCAAAAAAGCACAGTGAACTTGTCCACCATGTTGGTCCACTTTTCACAGACATCGGCACCGATCGAAATCGCTTCGATCTTCGCGCGATCATCAGAAGTGCGTATCTGATTTCGAAAACGTCGATTAGAGACTAATTTTTATTGATGAATTTTATGGTTACTTTTATCCAGTTTTTAATATCAACTAAAACACAACGTCATTGCTAGCTGAGATCAATTACAATCTCAATCATCGAAATGTTAACTTTAATTTGAATTGCAGCGAAACTTCAATCTTCGCTGTGACCAACTTTTGTAATCAACTTTGGTTCCAGCTGCAATCATTGAACTCACAAATTTGATTATAATTGCAACGAAAATTCAGCATTCGAACCAACTTCGACTTTCAACCAGAATCATTAGCATTTCCGTTTCAATTTTAATCACTGCTGAAGGTAAATGTAATTTACACTCGTTTTCAGTTTAATTAGAATCGACGACAAATGTGTGCTAATAATTATTTTCAAGCAATTTTCGTCACCTCCTCCATGACATTCCGGACCAAGGACACCACCTCATCTCCAATGATGTCCAGAAAGGACTTCATACGATCCTCTGAGTACACAGGATCACCTAGTTTCCATAAATCGTCCACGTAACCGGAAACGGCCTCCACGGCATCTTCCATCGCGATCAACTCGTTTCTGATAAAAAGTTTCAATACAGCTTCACTCCATAATCAACCAATATAAATTAATGTAGGGAATAACTTGAAAAATCTTCTAAACATCGAGCAATATCAACAATTAGAATTTTTCCATTTATATAGATAAATATTGAACATCGAATTAATAAGTTGTTTTTAATATACAGACAGTAACATAATATAATATACAAGGTGTCCAAAAAATGTCTTACGATCTTCGAGATGGGGGTAGTTGAGGTCATTTGTTTACGAGTTATTAATAATGTTATTATCGACACCGCGAATTTAATTTTTGTGAAGAAAAAAGTTACTTTAAATGACCCGAGGTATCTCCCATTTTTGGATTATGAAACATTTTTGGGACCCCCTTTATTTTCTAAGAGGAATTTTCAGATAATTGCTATTACTAGGACAAGATCTTCATGCATCTTTCTGAAGTACCACTTAGATACCGACTCGAAAATTGGCAAGAATATTCGCAACAAGGCAAGAACCTCGGCAAGCAAACTTTACGGGGCAATTTAATCAATTGAATCTCTCCCTTCCTGTCTCCCGAGTCCTCGGAATCGCAGGAAACACGGGCCATTAATAAACGGGGGCATAATATCGTCGTATAGCCTCGCGAATCAACTAGCCAGCGAATTGGAATCCGGTTGGGAGAGGTTTAACGGCAGGTTTATTTCGTTTTTACGACACCTGGCCACCGCTGCGCTTTCGAGCTCGGCTCGGATGCTCTTCAAGGATTTTACAGCCTCGGCAAAAATCGTTTTGTCGTGCGAACGCTTCGCCTCCTCCCATCTCTTCCGCCAATGATCCTCCTCTTCGAAGACGGAAGTTGTGATCGACGAGCCGAGCAGGTTCTCCTCCAACTTCTTCAGGTACGATGAGCTCAGACCGGAAGAACGAAACGTTGGGGCCCATACTTGACGAAGAGCCTCGATCAGCGTGGATTCTTTTCCGCTGCCGGTAGACGTCACATGGACCAGATCGTAGAAGTTCTTCTCTGTCACGGCGGCCTCTTTCAACTATGAAACCCAGGTAATTTTAAACAATTATTCAAGAGCACACCAGCCTAAACGGAAGCGTTTCAATTTGCAGATGCCTGCCAAATATTTTTTCAGCGATAGACTCTTTACGCGTTTCATTTGATTTCCAATGTGTGCGACTCTACTAAACAATCAAAATAAATTTTAACAAAACAATAACAATCCCCTGCGATGTATTATATTTTTTTAATTAAACTTTCAATTTTTGCGTACACGATGCTGGTCGCTTTATGCTGACACCTGGAATATTATACGAGCTATGATTTTTTAATAAATAAATACCGTAAATTTTCGATACGCCTATTTGAAAAATGTCAAGGATTAGGCGATTTTTAATTGTTAAAAAATTTCACAAAGATCCAAAACAGTGGAATAATGCATACTCAGTTTCGTTCGAATTGTTTTTAATTTGGTTCGATATCATTCCATTTAACGATGTTCGTTAATAAATATGAATATTAAAATTCTCGTTTCATTGTAAATCTACGCTCCTCGCGTATATACCAAATTGCCTATTATACATATTCCCTTATAATTATTCATTAACAATTTCGTTCATCGGCTACTTTGCACTTTAATATAATCATGCACTTTCAATTTCGAAGCTGTTATTAATATATACAGTATTCTTCAATCTACGGAATAATTAATCGCATATTAATTACTTATTTGTGAACTGCGCGCATGTATAATATAAACATTAGTTGGAGGGATAAACAATTTATTATTATTAATTCCATCATGATATATTTTTTGGAAATGCAACGTAATCGAGCGAAAAATTAAATCATCTTCTCTATCTTGACGAAGTCGAAGCGTAAAATGAAAAATACACAACGTTATTTTGCGAAACCATTTCCAAGGAACGTATTCGGGTTAACAACCCCAATTTCCACGCAACATAACCAAGAGACCAGTCGCCATTTTAGACTTCTCGTTACCTTGAAAAAGACCAGGGTGTTTCTTCCGACAGGTAGTTCACTAGTCAATTGCAGTCGCACTTCGTTGTCCTCGTTGTCAGCCGGCTGTGCACACAGCGTTCGACACGTGGCTCTGTCCAAGAAATTCTCGAGCACCGATTCACTGTCAACGACGGCCTCATCGTTTGCAGCGTCGGCCACGGGAACGCCGAAGAAGTGGCCGGCGGTCGACACTATCAGTGATCTACGTTTGTCAACGACCACCATTTTTTCGCCCGACGGCCGTAATTTCACAGTTCTCGTTACAAATGCACCGGGTACATTACAACGTTACCACGAACCATCGACGAAGCTGCTATTGTCCTTGTGCGCCGACGGTTTCAGTCGTCATGACGACCGCTGACCAACACAAAGCAGCTGTCAGCTGGCTACCACGTGCTGGAACTACCAGCATGATCCTTCGTTGTGACAAAAAGAAACAGAAAAGCAGCGATAATTTTTAAAGTACGGTGCTGTAAATGTATGAATTCTGGCGTGCACCTTTCCTCTTTAATTCTTAAGTTCGCAATCCTGGTTGTAGGGGACGATGTGCTAAATCGAGGTTATTTATGTCTTTACAGTGACAGTATATCGAAGACAATGTTCCTGAATTTTTCCCGTTATTTTTAGATTTTTTAACAAACTACTGTTTATTTATTTCGTTAATGTCAAGTGTTACTTCCGCGAAATTAAAATCGATATCCATAGTTCTAAGTTATTCACGTCTTTCGGCTTCCATCGCGCTAAGTCGCGAGCGCGTTAAGTCTACGGTCTATTTTGGCGAACCTCGGGCAGAAAGAAATGAAATCCTCGCTACGAAAATTATACTCCTTCGAGCACACCGTTGATACGTCAACCACAAAATTATACACGACAGCGATGTCGATAGGTCCGCAGTAAATAATTGTCAACCGCTTAACAAGGATCCGTCATCTGATGCCGAGCGTGGAGCTCGAACGGAGGCACCGGGATTCGCGCATGCATGAAGTCGCCAGCATTGTTAATGTTATTACCGCCGAATATTTGCATAATCAGGGTATAGTTGGCATCCACGCCTCGAATAAGCAATCGGAGTACATACCGACGTACGTCGAGGCCGATTTATGCTCTCGCGTGCATACGTATCAGCTGGCCATGCATACTTCCGCCCGGCGCAGCAAATGGCCAGCCCGATGAAAGAACCGATCGCTCGTTAGAATTACAACTAACGCGGCAATCAACAATGGAGAAACATTGCCTACCAGCCAGCCACGAGTTCACGACTAACGGCATTGTCTCGTACGAACGATCAATTTTCCGCGGATCAACGTAGATCGCTCGAAGTTTGCATACTGTTCTGCATGCGTATGCATGGAATCCAGTAATAAATACTAGACGCTGCGACCGTGCAGGTGGAATTAATTTCTTCGCTGATTTGTGACTATGTTAAATCCTCGACGATGGGCATGACTAACGCGTCGGAATTTTTTAAGAAAGAAATCGAAGCGGTTCGGAAACTGTGTTACATACAGTGGAATCTCGATGACATTCCTTTCAATCATAGTGCCAGGAGAAACTGTTATGGGACGCTATTATAATAGTACTCGTCGAGGTGGCTTATTGGTTCACGATAGCAAGTGTTACCGACACTGAGGTATGCACTCTATTAAATAATTTATCCGATACGTGACAGTTCATCTTAATACAAAATCATCGTGGTGCAAGGAAGGATTAATTGCAACTTTTTCTTTCGTAACTCAAACTCTTACGAGTAAAATATTCGTTGACCTCTATTCAGGTAAGACTATATAACTCCGTTTATTATTAATTATACATTGCTAACAATTTTGTAGCTAATTTTTACAAAATATTTCTTTAAAATTATGAAAAACATCGGAGACATTGGTATCTGTTCATTTGCCTCCCTAACCACTCCAGTTTACATCCGAAGACAAACAATTTGTTACCCCATATCTGAATAATTATTAAATTGCACATTAAGGAATTACTTTTATATCATCCCAACGAGAAAGGATTATTTCCCGAACATTCGCCCGATTCTCACGAAATAATCCTCGAACGTAGAAAGTTCAGACCTGGAGTGTAGACTATAGTTGCGCAAAATATCTCTCGCCGGCAGCTGCAACATTCTCCAGGATCTTCGAACAAATAATTGGCGTGCATCCTTTACGAAACCAAGGTGTAGCCAGCCAATAGCAGATAAAGCATCCAATTAATTTCCAGCGTTCCGGGCTGTGTATCGATTAATCGTAAAAGGACGAGGGATCGTTGATGCCCGCCAATCGAGTCACATAAATTTCTCTCCCGGGGGCGGTAAGTATTTTCTGTATTAAATTCGAGGTGGCTCTCCATAGTAACGGTGGCTCGGGCATTTATCGCGAAACGTTCTCCGCAATTTTTCACCGTGTTCTCCCTCCTGTCTTTCTTTTTTTTTTCCGCCGATATTCCGAGTTTTATTCGAGGTCTTCAATCTGCGGTATCCGGCCAGCGATTGGACCCGTGAAAAAGTCTGATTTATTTCTCGATATCGAGAAATAGATGTCTGAAACCGTCGGAGCCAGAGATCACGGAGCAACAGGCATGAAAACGACGAGGAGCGAAATGGAAATGACGATGGGAAATCTGCGGACAGGGCGATGTCGATTCGCGAACGATCGCCGCAGATATTTTTGCAATGACGCGGCTTTGTCTGCTGGTTGGACATTCGCTAATTGACCGTAACCACGGTGTCAATCGGCGATTGTCGTCGCGTGCTTTTACGGACACGCAATAGCCTGATTCGAGCTTTTAAATTGCCCTCTTGTTGCAACCAGATACGAGAAAACGACACTTTGTTCTTTTACGCTCGTCGAAGATGTCTTTACTTCAATCTTTTAACTTCTGCTTTCCGAAGGCTTTGTCATTGGCGTCTCTAATATTTTTATCTAAGAATTCTCGTATCCCTCATTTTCATTTTCTGTGATTCTGACTCTTATTTATTTTGCAATTGTTATATCAGTTATCTACTTTGAAAGAACAAGCAAGTGTGCTTACTGTGCCAAATTCAAAACGAAGCTCGAATCTTGAATACCCTGCGGACTTTGCAGCAATATTGTCTGCGTTCATTGCAAGAAACAAGAATGAAATAAATGTGCATTTCTCTTTTTACCAATTTCAATAAAGCTAATATACGTTCATTATCACTTTGTATGTTAACTCTTAGCTGCCAAAGCTCTTTATTTGTCCTTTTACTTTTACATAAAATTCAAACACATTATTATAATAAATTTTATTTATTCCCACTTTATATTGCATATTGTGTACTACTGTTAGTTCAACGAAAATTAATTCCGATGCATCTATGTGAAAACTTAATATGACCGCAAAGGATTAAATATTCATTTTAAATCGTACGAAAAATCTTTGGCGAAATTGTTTTCGTTGCTCGATTCGACAAACTTTTTAGATCGATGTTAATCAAAATGTTCAGTTCCAAGCAGCTCAGCTTGGTGGGAAGAAAAGAGTGAGGAACTCGTCGGAACTTCTCTCATCTGAGAAACGGAAATTTAAAATTCACGCAACAAGTACTTTCAATTGCGAGATGCGAGATACCGTGTGAACACGGGCGAGGACAATGCAGCGACGAAAACCGCGTATCCGATGGGAAATCAGTGGACGTACCGAAAAAGAATTGCGGAAGTTCGTCTCTTCGTTTACTAATATTTTTTGGCCCCTCTTCACAAAGTTTTCCTTGTTCAGCGCACCCCCTCCGGGTAAATTATACCCATTATAAAGATCTTCAAGTGCTGTGCGGTTGTCCGATCTCGGCAACTTAGATTGAAAGTGAGAATGATAGTCACCTCTATAAAGCGTGAAATTTTTACACCGGAGAGTTTACAATAAGCCAGAACTTTTCCATTATCATAAATACCAAACATAGTTCAATGAAAACGTGGCTTGAAAATAAAAATAAAAATTGTCCAGCGTGAATGTTAGCATCTGTAATTTTAGAATCATAATAGGCTAAGTTCGAAAAAAAGAAGATGAAGTGATTACAGGTTAAAACTTGAATGCCCTCTGGATCTTTCCGTCACTTCCGGTAGAAAATCATAACACAGAACGACCGCACGGGTGAGCCTTAATCTTTATCGTTCCGGTTCCCTGCCAAATTCGCTGGACCACCTAAATTGAGCTTCATTGCGTGGGCGGAGAGAATATGAATACAACAACGCTCGGTCCCTCGTAATCAGACGGCCACGTGGTTTTGTAATCAGTGGCCAGTGAAGTACTGCCCGAGAGTTCAACGTAGCGTGGAGAAACGTTTCCTTATAATTCACATTCATTCTTACCCTACTATAAAATGTAACCACGACAGTCCGCTGAATATGAAAAATCTTTCCAACGACATCTTTTGTACACCTGTGTTTTAAATACGCGACCTCTAAAAACGAAAGAGAGATTAAAATCCGCTTCAATATTGTCACGAGACTGAAGACATATTTGTTAAATTTTTAAACGTAGGAATGCACATCCGGTAATTTCATATTTATGGACCGAACACTTGTTGTGGCTTATATTTAAAGTGAGAAATTTACTGCGTTGTATTTAAACAAATATATGCATTTAAGAATCTAGGGGTTAACGTTATTTTCTCAGCTAGAAATTTCCCGTTTGCAACTTAATTCGCTCTTTTTCGAAGACTTCTTTCCGAAAAGATCGTGGAGCCTACGCATCACATCCTAGGAAACCACTGTTGAGGCGGCCCTGTCACGCTACGGGCGTCCATTTTATACAAACTGAAGAAGATCGTAACTGTTAGTCGCGCCAAGGTCGCGTTTACTCGCCGATTTTCCTTATTGTTTGCGAGGACAATTGGAGATCTTGCTTAAACGTGATGTACACATAACGGAGTGTAAACGGAAGTAGATGGCGCAACAATCTTAAAACCGAAAAACCCTAACATGAAGCGCAAACGAGATCAATAGATCATCGTGTGGTCGGTATAACCGGTAAACCAATTTCAACCGTTGCGCCTTTCGAACATTTAGAACAACGTTGTCATCTCTGTCGAATGACAACATTTGTCATTCACAATTTCAAAAGAATATTTTAACTGCGATCTCACGCCTCTGTTCGCCAGTAAATCATAGTAGCCTTATAGAGTTTTGTGCAACAGGTGGAGGAACAAGAAGACACGAGGAAGTTGGAAAGATTAAAAATAAGGACAGATGAAGGAAGAAATGCTAGAAGAATTACAACAGCGTAAAAAGTACACTGAAAAGAGACCACCTAGTAAATAGATGATGAATGGGAACAATAGACGACTTTGTACAGAAGATAGCTTTAAAAAACGGTATGGTAAAATGAATGCTGTAAGTCAATTGCCATTTCTCGGCCACAAGCTCGAAATGAAATAAATAATAATATAATGAATAATATTTCGTTTAACATAGATACAGAGTAGATCGCTTGTTATTTTCTCTCCTAGATCCGACACGGCGGCGGTACCCCGTCAAGAAGTATCGGCAACGCAGCGATAGATCATGGATCGTACGAGCATGCTTCGCCGCGTGGATCAGTCGAGCCGCGAACGTCGATCCGTGTGCTCTTCCTCGCGTATGTGCGAAAAGAACCACGCAGCTGGTACCGTTCTCGGATAGACGCGATAGTTAGCGCGCGTCCATCGGACTGTGAAACGTTCCAGGTGAGTTTCGCAAGTCGATTCTTGTTCTTACCCGTGATCCATTTAGTATTTTTCGATCGCGCAGCCCTGACACGGGTATTTTCGTGCTCCGACAGCCATCTTCGATCGCTCCGTGGACGTTTTGCGTCGTACAGTGTTCTCCAAAGTGAGCAGCGCGCGTCGCAGAGGACGATCGTTAAAGTCCAGGGACCGTGGATGACGAGTTGACTCGTCGGTCATGCTCGGCAACTTTTTACTCTCTTCCGAATTCAGTCATTCGTTCGCTTTGTTGTGGTGCAGTATCGGTAGAATCTGTTTTTTCTCAGGCTGGTGCAAAAATGGTTCAGGAATGCCTGTAGATAACACCGTGAGTGCCACTATTGACAAGTTTGTAAATATTCTATGTATTGGCGATTAAACTGCGGATCAAATGAGAAACAATATTAACGTCTAGAGAATAGTATATGTTCAACTCGTTAAATTAATGAAAGAAAACAAATAAATGTCTATGTAGCTTTTGTATCTTGCAATCAATGCGGACAATTTTTATTTTGCATTCAAGTTCGTAGTCTTGTGATGACATTACAGTGTTATTTTGAAATGAAATCTCTTTTTGTAAATATTATTGGTAATGGTAATTGTAAAAATGGTACCACTTCGATACTTCTTGTACCTAAATGTTATTCATTTTTTAATAATTTACTTGAAACATTATAACATATTCTTCTTATGTACTTGCAAATGAAAAATACGTGCAAGCAAAGTATATCTTCAGTACTCTATGCAAGTTATTTAGAGGCACTTATGGTACGTGCACGTTCAGTTTAATGTACTGAAATGTAGAGTACGTCGTTTATACTGCAACTAGTAAATAGATATCCTTTCAAGGAGTCTACGGACTTCTTCCTTTCGAATTTATTCATTTATTTAACTGCGAGGTAACGTGCTGTTAATCAATGAGATAATATTGCACATAGATAATGGTGTAACGATGCACAGAATATGGACATTAATGCTAATGCGTTGTATACGTTACAATATCGGTTACAAAAGTATGGTTGCATATACGTGTACCACACCTCGGCAATCGAATAACGATTGCAGGATCAGAATTTATCTTCGAAGGCATTTTTAACGGTATCCGCCTTCGTTTAATTAAAGACGAACCGCTGCCATTGTTCTTACGATTATCAGGCACAGCCTCAGATGTATATTTACGTTCCTATCTCGTTTCAGTTAATTGCAATTAACAAACTAATTTCCAAAAAGAATGGAACTTAAATGGCAAGACATTAGTATTTATTAAATTATTTATATTACATTAGTACATATTAAAAGGCAAAAAACACAAGATTATAAAAGACGAATTTATTCAAATCAATTACAGTAGAACTTCGATTATCGAAATTCAAAATGGACAGTTAATTTCTTTTCATTTTCGATAAATGATTAATACAATATAACATGAAATGATAGGTGCAGGATTAACCGAGGTCCTTTTATAGTTTCATCGTTATTACTTGGGACAATAGAAAATCGAAATAAAGAAGGCCGAGAAAAATCCAGTTCGGTAATCGGGATTCTAGTGTAATTCTATAGACTGATAAGTGAAAAGATATTTTTGGAGCGTCGTATTTAAAAACAAGACGTTCCACGATCGAAGGAGCAAGGGTTGATAACCCGAGCGATTATTTTGTTAAGGTTTCGTCGGGTTCAACGCGACTATTTTTGCTCGCGGTCATTGCGTAACGGGGAAACGAAACATTCGGCGATTTTATCACTATACCGAGAAACCGTGAACGAGTTCTGCTTCTTCTATCGTTTCTTCCTACACAGGCGCGCGTCCGTGCAATGTAAACGAGAGATTTGCGCGTTCTAGAGCAGCGATATTTCATTCGGACCGTGAAAGCGGAGCACGGTCTGCTGAAAAGAGAAAAAAGTGTGCCGCCGTGGGTCACGAATCAGATACTCGCGGCCGGGCGTGATTATATTACGATAAAGTGTAATCAAGCCTCGGGCCGAGAACTGCCGGCTAACGAATCAGAAAATCGCTGCCGACCGATTCGCCAATCTCATTACGATTCGCGAACAACGTTAACCCATAACCATGCCGACCACTCCGTGGTTCATTATAGTGCAATCCGAGGATTCGCGATTGTTATTGCAATTATTTTCCCCCGCGATTATCGAGGGCGCGTGCTGCTTTTTGCTAAGGTTGCCCTTCTTTTTGCGAGAACGATGACTTTTGTTGGTTAAATAACCCCAGCGAATTTCTCCGCGAATTTCACGTTGATTCCAGCAGCCATCAATTGCTCCAACATCGTTTAAGATTCTACTACGCCCGCATTTCTCGGTGAATCTGTTATTTATTGTAACGATCGCCGATCTTTTAAAGTCTCGATTAATTGAAATTTGTTGCAGAAAACTGTACAAACAATATTAAAAGATTTTAAAATCTTGGAGTTCATAACTTCGCAAACAGCTTCCAAAGACGAGCAATTACGGCCACGTTGTCAATGTTGATTTACTTAAAACCCCTTTAATTCCCACGATCCCGCGGCTTTCACATCTCGTAAAACGGAACAGATAAGGTTTCTTCTTTGTTCCTCAACACCTGCGAATTTATTCACCTGAATTCGTTCGTGTCTCGATGTTAATCTACCCGTAAACAATTACGTATCCCTGAAAACGACGTTCCACTTCTTACCGGTCCTGTAATGTAACTATTTTTGTACGTTGCTGCTTGTTTACCTTCCGTGTTCGACCTCGAAGACTCCTGATTAGCGATACTTGAAATAATTAGCAATTACTGAATTTAATCGCATTTCCTCAGTGTTTACATATGCGATAAAACTACATTGAACGTCTTCAAAGTTTTTCTGCAGAGAAAAGACTTACTAGCACGCATACATCCGCGGAGTTACGTGTGCTCAATTGACATTGATAAGCGTGTCATTATCAAGAACGTTTCCATTATAATTAACCACCGACTCTTTCTCTCTCTCTCTCTCCCCCCCCCCTCTCTCTCTCTCTCTCTCTTTCTCTCCTGTGAAACACAAATTAATTGCCAATGCTCTGGCATTAACTGAACTGCGGTGATTTATGCCCAGTCACGCTAAAATTAAACATTTTCTCTTGCTTCGATATTTCTATTTTTTAACCGAACTTGACCGTGCTCTATTTTCATTAATCCTACATTTTTCGATAAGTGTCATTGCTGCACGAATCTTGTTATAGAATCGAAATACAAATTTATTTCCACTCTGAATAAGTTTAATATATTCAAACTTACACGACGATAGTTATAAATTGTTTTACTGCTTTTTTACTTCTTTGTATTTCATCTATTTAATTGAAGACAATTTTAAATCGTTCTTTCACGGATTGTAGCCGGGCCCTAACAACGAACTGTGCCATCAACGAAACGTCAAGATCGTATTTCATAGTTTTATAATATTTTGATTTTCTGGATTGAGAAATTAGACTTTCTTGCAAGTGGGACGTGGGAAATTGGAGAAGTTGCATTCTTCTTTCGAATGGCTCGACAGTGTCAGTCATCTGAAACCTACCCGGCCATTGTCAACGATTCGTTCATTCAATTTAAGGAAACGCACGCTAGAATTTGCAGCAGTTAACACTTGAACCGGCCACGGTGTGCAACAATTACGCCGTTATGCTCTGTGACACGAATAGAGGGGCGTTATTGGAGAAACTCGATAATCCCATAAACGAGATAATGTTAACCTGTTGATAGCCGTGACAATGCGGATGTTGCGTTAAAAGAAATGGTAATTATCGGTGCACGTACTGAAGATAATGCACTCGATGCATCGAAGATTGTGTAAACCTGTGTCAATTGCACTTGAATTCTATGGAAATATGACTTTTCTTATTCGATTAGAAGGAAACCGAGTCTGAGGAACGGAGCAACTAACAACATTTGTCAAAGTTTGAATAATCTCTCATACAGTTCGACTAACATGGGGATTAACGAACTGTTACATTAATTCCTATAAAGAGCATATATTTGTTATTTTTTTAGAAAATATTAAAAGTTATTCAAATTAGATAGCGTTGTAGTATTTATTTAAAAATTAATAATTTGATATTAATATGTATGTAAAAAGAATATTATATTATTTATAAATGTAAAATTTAATATATAATGTTTTATTAATCTCGAAAGTAAATGAGCTAATTTAATACAATTTTTTATGTAATATAATGATTATTAATATTAAATTAGATGTGTCATGTAATTTGATTTTATTGATATCTAATTATTCTTAGAAATGAATATAATCCATATATTTACTTGTATAAATGATTATTATTAATTTAATTAATTTGTTACAAAGAATTTAAGGGATAAACATAAAATTTCATTAAAAACAACAAATATATGTTGTTTTGAATATAACACGAATTTGAACTTTTAATTATATGACACCTTATTCCATATCTTATTCAAGTGAGTTCATAAAACAATTTTGTGTAAGAAACTTCAAAAGATCAAAGTTCAAGGTGTGTTCTTTTTCTAACATTATTCTTTTGAAATCTGCACACGAACATGTGCTGATTTCGTGCGACAATCATAAAAATCTATAAGATCTCGCACCTGTTTGAGAGAAAAAGTTCAAGAATGCACCGTAAAGTGCACGTTTATTAAGAAAATTAGAAAATTGGTGGCAGCAGCAGGCTGTTCGATCTAAACAGCCATCTACTTAATCAGCAGCTTCATTTATTAGGCCGGAGCTTGTGCAATCTGAAAAGACAGAGGTTCTGTCGGTTCGGCCAAGTGGATGCTGAAAGAAACGGGGAATCGTGCCGCGCAATTAGCAATGAATCACACGCCGTGCATCTAAACGATCGTAGGAGCAGTTGCGTCAAAAGAATTTGCTGTTTTTCTCTCATGAATCGTGAAACGGGTGTCGCTCGATTCTTAAAACGCGATCTCTCTTTGCGAACGAAGGATCGTTTCCTTCTAACTGAAAAAAACTGACCGCGAATGTTAATAGGATTCCACATTTTTCTGCGCAAATCCTAGAAAATTGGCACCATTTTCAACTGGGCCGAGGATCTGTATGCAAAATGAAAATTCTCTGTATAATCTTATCATAAGTAATAATTTAATCCTTTGCAATACTCACAGATAATTTAATCCTTCTACTGTTTACACGTTTCTGTTATACATAAGTAATAACTAGACCGCAGATTTTATGCATTTATCACAAAAATGAGTAGTCGTAATTTTCAAGAGAAGAACGAGAAATAGAACTCGAGAGTATCGACGCAATCCGATCTACCTGTTGTCATTATTAACCCTTATATAAATCCTAGTAGCCCCAAAATAATTTTTCCGTTTTATAATTCTACAAAGTATATTTCATGCGTATGAAATTGGGCTTTATGACTCATACACGTTTAATAATTTTTTAAATCTAAACTTTGATCATATAAAAATTATCTTGGAACGTAATATAACAATTTTACTGGTGCCTCAGATTTACCGCTCGAGTACAAAGGGTAAAAAAGATAGAAAAAGTTCCTAAATGATCCATGATACTTGCAACAAATATGGACAATTTTTACTTTGAATAAAAATCAAAGTGTGCCCTCAGACGTAACAATAACGATACCCGGTTAGATTTTGTTCCTTTGTAGAATAATTTGATGCAAATTGGACAAAAGAAAAATGTAAAACTGCCGATGTCGAAAATGTTAAAATGGGAGATTTCACATTCTTATTTCAGTTCCAGAGTCAAAGGTGAAACAAAGATGTCCGACCCTCCGGCTGGCAAAGGACCGCCAAGCATCATAACAATGGTGTTCTCCACCCTCACCCATGTCCTTTTGTTGGCACCAGTGCTGTACATTGTTAGTCTCGCCTTCTCGTACTTGACATTTTTCTCTTGGCACCCCATCTGCATGAGCCTCGGGGTAAGTTCGTGGAATTATATATAATAAGATAGCGTCATGCTTTCATTCGATATCATATTTGAGTATTTACTTTTTGAAATCAAATTAATTAAAAGAAAAGAAAAATCGTGTCAACGAAAATGTAGTAATTGTGGCAATGAACGCATTACCTAATCGTATTAGGCGTCGAAGAATTGACTAGTTATTCGAGGCAAGTGCCTGATGAAGATCTCGTGAATCATACAGATCTAAAGCTCGAGAGTTTTTGTTCTTATTCATGGAAACTTGTTCTGCAGTATGACTTCATTGTTCTTTAAACTCGCGATCTCTCGAAAATTCTAAGTTCTCAAATAGTGTATCATTACTTCGTTCCTCTTTAGTTTATATTTTTCAGTTATTATAATAATATATGATAAAATAATAATACTATAATCAAACAAGTTAATATATAAGATTTTCATTAAATAAGATTTTGAGCAGGCATAAGCTTATATTTAAGCGCACAGTTTAATACTGACGAAACCTAGAAACGAATTTCCATGGTTCCCCGATATCTCGTGATTCTCTTTCTTTTCGTCGGTTTTCGTTTCAGCAGACTTTGAATCGGAAGAAAAAATTTACGTAACTGCATATGTCAGGACGAATGCATACCGGAGGCATTTATTGCAACCACACACGGTTATGAAACGTGTTTCTACTAGCAAATGTTCCACTGCCTGGGAAGAGAAAATTTTGCGCGTTTAAATCCGACGAAAGAATTTCCCGTTGCGTGAAAAGCGTTTTCTTTCCAAACGCGAGGAACAATTGAACTACCCTATTGTTGGAATTATCAATTGACTATCCTTCCGCAAAGTTAGCATCTCAAAGATCAATTGGCAGAAATAGAAGCGAAATAAAAATGCAGTTCTCCTGTTACTAAACTCAGGAAGTGGAATACAATGCAGTAAGATTCTAAAATCGTTTAAATCATTGTCATAAACAAATAAATGCTGAAGGTGCTAACAATAGCTCTTGAAAACCACCAGAAGCTGACATGATCTTCCCTGTAGGTCGGCCTCCTGATAACGGAAGCTGTCTTCAGCATTTCCGGCGAGGCGTACCTCGGCTGGAAGTTGTCAAGGTCAAAACGGGTGACCATGCACTGGATCCTACACACGGTGGGCCTGATTTTGCTGCTGATCGGTCTGATCATCATCGTGGTCAACAAGATCGAGAATGAAAGACCGCATTTCGCCACGCCTCACTCGATCCTTGGGCTGATCAGCATCATCCTGGTGACCCTGACCGCAGGCTTCGGTATCGTGACCAACAATCCGAAATGGGTCTATCCAAAGGTCAGGCCTGTCCTCTTGAAAATCATGCACGCGTTCAGTGGCATTGCTGTCACGATACTCCTGCTGGCCTGTATCATCACCGGCACCTATACCGGCTGGTGGAGGTTCAGTGAGACCGGGAGGAACCTGGTGTTTGCATCTCTCTTCATCGCTGGCTTCTTCATCCTGCTGAAACCGATCCTGGGAGCCGTCTCTAGGAGCAGAGTCGTCTTCGGTCCACCCCCTACCACCACGTAATCGGTAGCCCCTTAACAGACATTCCGAGATTATCGACATTATTGCCAGACTTGGAGTTGTTAAAATTTTAAGTTTAAAAAAGAAATTCATTTGAGATAACGTTCTTTATCCAATATTAGAACTGCGGCTTTATTGAGATCTTTGAGATCGCAAGGATGCATTGTTGGAACGTCTTTCAGTGAATTTATTTCTGTGGACAACTAACCTTAGCGACAGATACTGACTGCTTATTTTTTGAATAATCACTGTGTTCAAAACTCGTTCACCGGTCGATCAAAGAGTTTTAGATTGGTGGGAGAGACGTCAGACTCCATTAGAGATTAAAATAATGACTATCGATTAAGAAGCTTTGAGCCAGGCTGACTCATTGGCATTGATATCTTGCATTTCCATAGAAAAACGTACTTGGACCCTTATCAGGTCACGTACGATCAGATAAAGTATTGTAGATGATATTGCGACTGACACATCGTTTGCCAAATTGCTGTAAATGGAAGTCAACACACTTCTTTCGTGAAAATTTCGAAGATGTTAAAGAGTGGTTCCGAAAAGTATTTAAACTGCTGTAATTTCGTGAAAAAATATTAATCTCGTTTAAAATCTACCAAGCATTTAAACGTAAAACATTTAGAAACATGACGTTTAACAATTTAAAAAAGATAATAACAGTATGGAGTATCGACAATTTTTTAAAAATTCATAATTTATTGTTCTCTTTTTGGAACCACTGTAAATAGTGGTGAATTGTATATTTCTAAAAGAAAGGAGCACTTATTCATTAATTATGTTAACAGAATCTAACGTAGTTAAATATAAGTGGAATCGCCAATGATAGTAATCCACTACTGGATAAAGAAGTATACAAATCAAGTTTGTTTTATACATGCGATTAGATATAGTTTGTTACTTAAATTTTTAAATATTCCGTCCTTCGACAGCAGCTCGAAGAAACTGCTACGAGAATCTGATTGAAACAGTTGAAAATACTTGTTAACACAACTGTACTCCAGACAGTATATTTCTTTCCATTACCATTATTGTGTTCAATGTGTTACCAACGTATATTCCAAGTAACATACCGAAAACAAATGAAAAGAGCAGTGTCGAAGTCGCTGACGGAAGAAAATTGTTTCATTAAATTTTGTTAAGTAGTATATATGTAATAGTACGAATGTTCTTTGGTTCAAACTAATTTAAATTTACCACAAATAATGATTTGTGGCGTCTCTTGTAAAAAAATTAGGAAGCTTCTTTTGATCTCCGTACAGCGCCAATTGACGTAGAGAGAAAATACCCAAACTGTTCGCCAAAATTATCTACACATGATATGTATATGGAAACTATAGATGACAGTACTATGCTAATTCTTGAAAAATACCGTGAAGCATCATCTGTCGTTAAATCAAAAATTAAAATAGATCTTTAGAATTATTATTTGTGAATAATTTTGGCGAAAAGTTTAGAAGTTTTCTCACTACGTCAATTGATACTGTACAAGAGTACATTGATACGGGTCGAGAAAACCTCTTTAATTCTGCCCCAAGGAGAACTAGAAGTTATTATTGGCGGTAAATTTCAATTATTTTAAAATAAAAAAAACAAGTCATTGTCTAGAGATGTAAAAGAAACCGAAAATTTTAAACCATCTCAGATCAGGACGAGACAAAAATTAATTTTGAGGATCGGATTCTCACATACCTATTTTATTCACCAAAAAGAAAAAGTAAGAAACTAGACCGTAAATGTTTAATATAATTCAATATACATAGATGAAGAAATATATATAAATATCGATACTTTATTATAATAATTATACGCACATTACATATACGTATATTGTATAGAATTGCAATAATGTATATATCCTTCACAATGTAATGTACATGTAGATTAATACAATTTCTTATTTTTGAATATTACCCATACTTGTGTATGAATTTATTTTGTTGGTTCTTTTCATGTTTATTATCGCGCGCGCGAATTTTATAATATTACTCCATCTGTTAACACTTATATGCAAGTGTCTGTATGCATAAATATATCCTATTATTATGTACATTATATACATATACATATTCGTTGAATGTACGTAGTTAATTGCCTTTACGTTAATTTTTGTCGGTGTTACAAAATCTTTTACAGCAAAAGAACTTTTTGTACAAATTTTTATTATGTACCTAAAATTATATGTACTCAAATCTACAGACAATATCTTAGAAAAATCCTCAGACGACTGAGAGCATTATTTACTTAAAATAATTCCCAATTTAAAGATCAATTAAAGTAAAAAACTGCGTATATAACAAGTCGCCAGTACTTACTTACAACACATTTTTAACGATCATTGTATAAAATAAAATCAGTCTGTTAATTCTCTTGTATGTCGATCATCAAGACTTTATATTACTTAAACGTATAACATGAGTTTCAAAGGCACTGAGATGATGTTTCTTCAAAAAATGTTTGAACCCTAAAAATATGTATATTAACCATCTTATTTATGTATATAAGCCGTAAAGTTAAATGAATACCTATAAATAAATGGAATAGGCTTTCTTTCGATGGGAACAGGTCCTGCAGTGTTTTCAACAGTTTGTCTAAATTACTCGTTTTTGTATATTCTTGTATCATTTTAGCAAATATTTTATAATTGTCCTCCGACAATGAACGCTTCACCTAAAATTATATTCGATATGTATTAAATATTCAAACTATTAAATACTTTTTTATCTAAAAATACTTCAGGTAATTAGAAATATGTTTACCTCTTTGAGATACGTTTTCCCCAAAATCTTTTTATCGGTTTCACTAGCGGCATCCTCAATCATTTTTGAAGTATTCTCAGTTTTATCTGCACTAGAAGAAGTCGATGGACCAGACAAATGTGCATTGAGTTCAACTGGTAACATTTTTATTTTTCTCTTTTTAGCAAGTGGTTCACTGCTATCCTTTGTTAGATCACATGTAGAATAATTTTGTTGTAATTTGCAAATGCTAAAATTAATAACAGGCTTCGATTGCGTTGCTAAAAGCTCAGAGAAATTCTTTTTCTTATTCTCAACCTTGCTATTCTGTTCATTTTTATTGCTATACGAATTGATATCGAAAGTATCTTCTTCTGTCTTCTGAATTACTTCGCATTTTTGTTTTGAGCTACCTCTCGCGACTCGGGTTGCAGTTGCATCAAAAGTAGCTGTTGTCGCTGGCAACAAAGCACTACTTTGATTCATTGACACCATAGTAGGTTGTGGTAACTAAGAACATAAATCATTTACAATTCTATTTTAAATCAATGTTAACTTCTATAGAACAATTAAACTTACTGTATATTCCGCATATTTAAAGAAATCTCGCAAGTTCTTCGTAATCATTCCAAAGTTAGTAAATTTTTTTATATGAGGCCTCAACCACGCAGACAAATGCTTCTTGAAGTTTTGATTGTCGAATCTACAATCACAGAGTATTATAGCCCCATAATCATTTTTGTGACGTATAATTCTCCCAATAGCCTGGTTAACAGCTCGAGATGCTTCAAGCTGATACCATTGTTGCCCCGACAAAGCCTAAAACAATAAACAGTATGTCTGAAGTTCTTGCTTAATACTAGACACATGGAAAATAGATTAATGAATTTATTACTTCTTTGTCAGTAGTTCTTATTTCTTCCAAATATCGTTGTTTTAGTATCACTCTTGGGTCCTTCAAAGGTGGGAACGGAAGACCAGTAATTAAAACAGCTCTACCGTTTGCATTAGCAAAATCAAGACCTTCGCTCACTTTTCCTCTGCAGACTGCCATAAAAATTGCTCCTTTGCAGGAAGGATCCTTAATCTTTTCGCAATACTCGATCATGACATTTTTAAAACCTTCCCTATATTGAGGTTCCACGTATATGGCCTAATAAACAAAAGTTAAAATGGTACTCACAAATATGTGAAAGACATAAATACCTGTCCTACATAAGTATTAAAAACAATTACTTTATGTTCTGCGATTTTTGTCCACAATCCTGCATTTTGCCATTCTTCTCGACACTTCTTCATTATTGGATATGATGGAAAAAATACTAACAATCCATGAGGTATCAGACAACTAAAATTAAATATTGTTCTTCCGAGAGATGCTATGTATTTTGGATCATTCCTGGAAAAATATATTATTTGAATATGTACTGTGTGAAAGTATTTTTAACGAAAGTACCTTGTATTATAAGAAGAGTTTAATGCATGACCGTCGGGACCTTGACTAAGAACACCTACACAAACTTGATCTCCTTTTACTATATGAGGATTTTCCAATTGAACATCGATTGGTATTTGCAGTTCGGATATGAAAGGTTTTAAAGGGGACAATGTACCACTTGTCAAGACTATCGAGCGTACACCTTGTTCAAGTAACTGCTGCATACTGCATACAAATATGTATATTAGAACTTTTAAATAGCGCATAGATACATATGTACAATTCTATCTGTTTTTACCTAAATCCCGGACTAAAACACCAATAGCTAATAATTTTGCCTTTATTCTTTAAAGTTTTCTTTGTTTCCCAAACATCGTTTTTATTACTCTTTTTTGTTTCCTCTACTTGAATGTACACTTTGTAACATTGCTTCAGTTTTTCTCTGTGACGCATATTATTGCTATTGCTAAATGCTATTCTTAACAGGTCACTGAATTTTTGTAGCGCATTACCTTTTCTTGCAAATGGAGATGTGCTTGTGGTTGTTAAATAAAGAACAATCTTGTCTAATTTCTCAGTCACTAAAGTATCCTTGCCATGCGTTATCTGCAATGAAAAATAATTAAAGCTAATTATTTTAGGGATGTTTTACTAAAAATATGATTATCAACTAACTTGAGCTTTTTCTAACAACTCGAAGATGTAACTTCCGGGATACGTATCCCCTTCATCGCAATTCACAATTTTTATATCGTCAATTGCTTTTTCCAATTCCAAAAACATGGCTTTTAAAATACATAAATCATCAGCAGTAAAATCTTTTTGTACATTTCCCAAATTCTCTGTTGTGAAATCATTTTCTTGAGTATTGTTAGCCATGTCTTGCATTACTGCTGTGATTTCATCAATACACATTGCAACTTCTGTACTACATATCTGCAATGATGCTGCCTCTTCACACATCTTCTCAATGTTGTGTGCTTCATCTAACAAAATAACACTGTTTTGCAGCTCTATACCTTGAGATTTTCTTGCTTTTGGATCTAGCAAATAATTGTATGGCATAAAAGTTATATCTGCATTCTGCTTTAGTTCTCTGGATAAAAAATATGGACAACATTTGTATTTTTGGCCAGCCTTCACCAGATCCTCTATATCTAGCACTTCCTGTTTAAACAAAGGCTCTTCTTTCCTATAAAATTAATTTTCAATTAAACACTAGTGTACGTTACTACTTGAACATAGAATATTCAAAACCTTTACCTTGTTTCAACATTATTGTAATAAGAACATGTTCTAGATTTTACTTTAGAGTGGCACATATGTATCTTATTTGAAGAGTTGATTTCTTTGGAAACATCTGGGTGGATACAAAGCTGATCTCTAGATCCTAATACAGTCGTGCTGACATGTTTGTAAGCAGTTCTTTTTAATTCTTGCATTGCCTGTGATAGTTGTGAATGCGTTCTAGATGCATAGATAATTTTTGGAGCAGCCAAAATAAAACTTGATGAAGGCTCCATGTCACCTGTAGCTCCTTTCAGTTCTTTGCTGAGTTTGTTGAAAAAATATCCTCCAAAATTTGGTTTCTCTATTGCTCCCACTAAGGATTGTGCTTGCAGTTGTGCCTTTTTTGTTAATAGCCAACTTAAGGATGAGCATAAAAGACATAGTGTTTTACCTGTACCTGAAATGTTTAATAAATATTATTAAATACATAATAAAATTCTTACTCTTTACATTGATAAAAATTACTTCGTTTAAAGTCATGTAGTTTTTGTTGTAATGACATAACTGGCTCAAAAAATTATTAGTATGCAATTTTATTTATAAACATTAAATTGATATATAGTCTCTACATTATACACATGTATGACTAATTGTATATCATTCCGACTGTAAAATCAAGATATAAAAATTACATCATTAAAATATACCTGTCGGAGATTCTAATACACCATTTTTACTGTTCTGAAGGCATTCTATCACTTTTGCCATATAGTCTTCTTGAACAGAGTATGGTTTAAAAGGAAAATTAATAATAACATTGCTAATTGTCACTTCAGGCATTCTAACTAACAACAGAATATACAACAATGCCTTTATTAAATACAAAATTATGTCCAATCGTTGCGAACAACAATACCGATTATGTACTCGTTCCCGCCAGATCTAATCTTAATCAATTGTCAATCAATATTGACGACATTTATACCTAATACAATAACAAATATATTTTGCCTAACAAAACAGTACTCGCAAGGGAATAAATTATTCTATAAATATAAATATAAATTATTCAATATGTACGAGAACATATTATTTCAATTCGTGACAAGATAAATTTGATTTCTGTCAAGTAAACGCTTATGTCTATCAAGTAGTACTTTTATGTCGACAACGCCTATTATCAAATTATCGTGAAGTCTGTTCAAAATAACTTATTTTCAAGTGGCAACTGCAATGAGGAAAGATTAATTCATACATATTAGATTGTAAAGTGGTAAAGTATTGAGATTAGGTTAGTCACGCATTTGCTACTTTGGTGGTTGGCTGGCTGACCGACTGAACGACGAGAAAAGGTTCGTTTCTATCGGATTCGTATTTTTTCTAAATCATATTTCCCTCTTCTCCGCGAGAGAGAGCTTGCGTTTCCCGCTATTGTTGCAGAATTTGAATTAACAAATAGAAAACATAATTTTTGAGTTAATAGGTGTGCCGTTCTAAAAGTCGACAGTCACTGGTTATTGACCTCAAAATTAAGTCCGAGGAACCAGTCAGCGAAACTCGAACTATTGTACTGCAAATTCGGTGTTGCAAATTGCAATTTGTAAAGTTTATTTAAACAAGCTTTCTAATTGAAACAAGATATTATCTTCGTCGTTCTTCCCATGCGTTAGAGAAGGAAATCAATAAAACTAATAATTATAAAAGAGTTTTTATTTTAATTTAGATTTGCTTTACTAAGCGTCGAAAAAATTGAGTCGCAAAATAAATGCATATAATAAATGTTGAGACTGTGAAGCTTTTCTGCACCGTATTTACACGCGATAAAAGGTCGTTGTCACAAAGATATCGTCACACTGTCGTAAATATCATTGTGAATTCGTAAAGCACTATAGAGTGCATCGCTTGTATACGAAGAGAATAGCAGTGTTATTTGCGTGCAGTTTTATCGTTGTAAGCTTCAAAGTTTGATTGAATAAATATTTACATCTATAATTAAACTTCTTTTCAGTGTCTAGTGTGAATTGACTTACAGCTTAAATAAAGATGCGGTTAGTTATCTGTGATAAGGTAGATCATGTGGCAGAATGGTCTGCCAAATATGTCTGGAAAAGAATCAATGATTTTCAGCCGAATGAAAAGAAATATTTTGTCCTTGGTCTTCCGACAGGTATGTTTCATTATTCATTCTATTAAATCAAGGTGTAAATAATTTTTATTTTAACAATATTTGAATATAAATTTTATGTTAGATCTTATCTGTTATTGTTTATAATTTAGGTGGCACACCTTTGGGAATGTACAAGAAACTTATTGAATACTGTAAAGCAGGAAAACTTTCCTTTAAATATGTAAAGACATTCAATATGGATGAATATGTAGATTTACCCAGAGATCATCCAGAATCTTATCATTATTATATGTACAATAATTTCTTCAAGCACATAGATATTGATCCAGTGAATGTGCACATTCTTGATGGTAATGCACCAGATCTTACGAAAGAATGTGATGATTTTGAAATGAAAATTAAGGAGGCTGGTGGAATTGAATTGTTTATTGGTGGTTTGTAGTTTATAATAGTTTATATATCATTAGTAAAAGGTAATTTTATTCAAAGACCTAAAACATGCTGAAATTGTTCTACAGGTATTGGTCCAGATGGTCATATAGCTTTCAATGAACCAGGATCATCTCTAGCATCGCGTACAAGAGTGAAAACATTAGCACAAGATACATTAGAAGCCAATGCAAGATTCTTTGGAAATGACATTTCCAAAGTTCCGAAGCAAGCACTGACTGTGGGTGTTGGCACAGTAATGGATGCTAAAGAAGTAATGATTCTTATTACAGGATCTCATAAAGCATTTGCACTATATAAAGCAATAGAGGAAGGAATTAATCACATGTGGACTGTGTCAGCCTTCCAGCAACACCCTCGAACATTGATCATTTGCGATGAAGATGCAACATTAGAGCTGCGTGTTAAAACTGTTAAATATTTTAAGGTATATACTGTAATATATAAGATATTGTAGCATCAAGATACTTTTATAATAATTCTGTTTGATATTACAGGCTCTCAGTGCTGTACATCATAAATTAATTGAAGCAGATGGGGAATCAATCCTTCGTCAGAGAATTCAAGATAGTTAAGATATTACTATAGTAAAACTTGGGTAAATATCCGAAATTCGGAACCCAATGTGAACGATTAAGAAGTAGGGAAATTGATTTTATCCACAAAACAATACTAATACAACAGTTAAACTTTTTTATTTAATATTCTTGCTCAAACAAAACTTTTATCAATGTAATTGAAAGATTTGGGTAATTATAATAAGATCAAATACGGTATAATTATTTTAAATATGGTAAATATGATACAATTCTTTTTTGTAATTTATGATACAATCAGTAAATATAATGAAAATGATATCGTGTTTGGTTTTATTTTAATCAGTAAAATCTAAAAGATACATTGATAAATGTAAAAATTCAAGAAAATATAAAATAAAATAGTTTCATTGTTGAATTAGTGTCGTCTTACCGACATTCTATTTCGAGTTCTTCCCATTGAAGGTTACCGCAATATCCCCACCATTGAGGAGATGATTGCCGAGTATTTATGCTGCAAATGATTTGAAGCAATTATCCGGGTTTTACTGTATAGTATTGCATACTTCTAAAGTTCATTGTTATATAACATGTCCACCACATACTTTACCAAACGTTATGGAACATGTAAATTATATTTTTTATAGAGTTTAAATGACATTTGTGTATGTTACTTGACAAACTACTTTTTGACAACAATGCTATATAATATATAACGTACTTGTTTTAATGAAACATTCATTATTATACTGTTATTTACATGAATTATTATTATAACTACTACTCTACTATTACAAAAATGCCATATTTTTGTACTATTATACTTTTCATAAATAAAACCCTTTTTATGACATTTTCAATTTGTTTTAGCTATAGTAAATGGAACGTTTTACAAGTAATTGAACAAAATTAAAATAACAGCAAAATTCATAACGTACCCAAATTTTTTTTACAATTTTTGCACTGCTCCAGATATACATATAATTTTCTATTTGATATTGATCTTCAGATATTATTTTTCCAAAAACTGAATGTTACACAATTATCCGCAGCCTAGAAATCATACTGTGGAAAAGTAGGCGTTATTTTCAAGGACGTTCAATCCAACGCTTGCGAAATCCATCCTAGACATAGTTAGATCACGCGTTGAATCATTTACGATTTACATCACTGGTCAAACGAAAACACGATAGGTAAATGATAGCTAACAAAGTAAAAATATAAATAAATTAATACAATATCGAACGAGTAGTTTAAACACAATGACACAAAAATGTTTTCAATGTGAAACTTTATAAATTAAATTTAATACGCGGTAAGCATAAGGATCATTGTTCTTGATCACGAAATATTGATTCTATGATATTAAAACTACTCCTCAATAATAAAAAAAGTGGAAGGTTCCCCCGGCCCCATATCGGTTGTCCCAAAAAATATCTCAAGAAGTAACAGGAACTACTTTTATATTTCTTTTTTTCTTATAATATCAGTAGGCCTATTTTAATCTTTCTGATATTTCACAATGCACCTACTCAATTTTTGTTATAAATGCATGGAATGTTATCTCTAATTTTGTCTAACCAGTGTACACAATGAAAGAGTAATAATGCGGGAACAAGCCTTACAACAGGAAATAGGATCATTTGCTCATAGAAGTGATTATGAAAATCGAATCAAATGGAACGATGACAGAGCAGCATATATGTGGGTTCACACGTTTGTTCCGACACGGTTTCGTGATAATTCCACATGTACCGGTTAATATTGCGTAATAATCTACGAATCAAACTAATTGATAAGGACAACGATCAGGAGGGGGGAGGGGGGCAGCGGCTTCGAGGGCCGCATAGTCGAACAGTCTGGCCAAATATAATACAAATTCAGCTTTGAGACGGTTTCTATCGCTGAGACCGATCATTTTTTCAAAAGAGATCAGGACAGCTTCATGGACCGTGCAATGCAGGAAGGAGGAGAGAAGCAAGAGAAGTCTATCGCAATCATGAAAGACAAGATGGCAGAGATGAAAGAGATCGTGTTGCGCGAGGTTGAGCCTCTGCTACGCCAGAAACTCGGAGACCATGTAGTCGTTGAAAATTTTACTGTCGAATCCCTGTTGCCCCCCGGCGAGAACTACGGTAGCACCATCCTCAAGGTCGATGTTGACCTGAAGAAAGGACATGATGGTGAACAGGAACAACTCCATCTGATTGGTAAGATGCTGCCGCCCACGGAGTTTCAGCGGCGCATCTTTAACAGCTCCAAGACGTTCTTCAAGGAAATTTTCATGTACGAGACCATTATGCCGGCCTACAATAAACTCGAGTCTAGTTTGAAACCCAAGGAGGTCTTCAACTTCCTACCAAAGTTTTACGGATCCAGGATGTCCTTGCAACCGGATGTCGAGATGGACGACGACGCAGTCTTCCTGATGGAAAATCTGAAGGCCTATGGATATTACCATGGCGTCAGGAGTGTCGGTATGTTCAGCTTCTTGTTATCGCATTTGCTTACTTGTAATTGGGCTGAAGATCATTGTACAAAATGACATATTATCTAATTGTAAGTCTAATATCTCTACAGTTTTTGATTTGAGTTGTTCATTCGTGTCATAAAGGCAGTCAATCATTATTTGTGATTAACCGATTTAACTCGCTTCACACTGGCAGTCTTTAATCATACATTGGCGCATAGATTAGTTTTACAACTATTTGAAGCAACTAAACGGCCCGATTCCTACTAGTTTGCTTTCTACGATAGATCGTGACCGCTCCTGATTCAAGAAAACTGAGTCATGCTGCATTCAGGTGTACATAACTGTTTATATGTTTTTATCATCATCTAAGCATTATAAATAAATAGATAAAGTGAACGTCGACGAAATATTTTCAAATAGGGCATATTTAGTATAGCTTCATTTTGCAATGATGTATCGTTTAATACAGGGTATGATATGGAACATTCGAAACTTGCCTTGCAAGCCCTGGCCAAGTTCCACGCTTTGGGAATGGCCATGAAACAAAAACAACCAGGTCTGTTCCATATATTCAAGATGCACTCAAAGACTTACTCAACGGACGCAGGATCTGCCAATGATATATTTGACGTAACATTGAATACGATCAAGGAGGATCCTGAAATGTGCGTCTACTACGACGTCTGCAATAAGGTCGTCAATGATGTAGAGATCAAAGGGTTCTGGGGAGACGTTCCTCGGGAGCCATGGATGACCATCATCCATACCGACTTCTGGGTAAACAATGTGCTGTTTCATCGTGATGACAAAGGAAAAATCGATGATGTGAAATTCATTGATTTCCAAACGTATACGTACTCCAGCGCGCTGCGTGATGTTCTCCTTTATGTCTTTTCGAGTGTCGAGGTTGACGTCACAGATGAACAACTCGAAAGCCTACTAGATTTATACTACGAGACATTGGTAAAGAGACTGAACGAATTAAAGTGTGACACGAAGGCTTTTGATAAGGAATTATACTTAGAGAAGTTAAAAGAAGATGCTCATTACGAGTTCGTACACTTACTGATGATGATCAAAATAATGACGATGGACATAAAGGAATCGAACTTCGATTATGACAACATGCACACAGCTATTTCCGGTTACGAAGGCAACAAAACATTCGTTAACCGAATACGGAGAGTAGTATTGTACTTCGTTAAGCGTAATTGGTTATCTGTAAATGAGGAAACATCCTGAAAATGTTCATTTGATATTGACAGATCGTTCTACAATTTCACGCGTTAACTGACGCGTCAGCCAAATAATTGCTCACGTGTTAAAAATAATATCGAACTCTGATTGTTACGATAACTTCTCACTAATCAAATTTTGTTATGTCAAGGTAGAGACTTCGATTTTGTGGAATTTTTATTGTCTGATTCGGCAGTCGAGGGATTAATCTAAACCTCTTGAGAAGTACAATCTTGCTGTACGAGATAGCATTTCCAATGATTAACGATAGTGATTCGCGAACTGTTTGCTTTCGAACTATTCAATTCAATATAGAACATATTAGGTAACTATGTATTTTTTATTAATACATAGGATAAAATTATTTTATCATTTGTTAAGAACATTCGCGGATCAAATGGAAAGTATACCCTAATGGTATAAACCATTTCATGAATCGTGATGAATGGACTTTGTTAGCGTAATATGATAGATCTCGACCACATTTATAATACGTAAAGTGAGGATATCGTATATCCAATATCCAAGATATCTAAGATACTGATCATGGAATTGGATCAAACTTTAGATTTGCGAACGAAGATATTCAATACGTACATGAATCGCGTTCTTTTATCAGAATTGTTAAAAAGAGAAAAATGGTTTAAAAATATATTTAAGTAACGTGTTAATAACATTTAATTATGTTGTCATTTTTTTCAAATAAAATAAACGTTTCAAATTATTGGACAATATCATTTTATCACCGATAATGAAATATACACCTTTGAATTTGTACATTGGCACAGATTTAGGATTCGTACAGAGATTGCATACAGTACATTTTTGTCTTAATCTGTCAGCTGGTGAACTACATCTGACTGTAACAGATAAGAGCGTGTATCTGAGGTGGCTAATTTACAACGTTGCCAGCTTCTAAAAACACATTGTTGCCACACAGATTTAAAATTCGCACAAATCCTAAAACATAAACGGACTCTGAATCGTAGCATTTTTTATTTGACATTCCTTTAATAAATAATTATGTGGTTATTCGTTAACTTGTTCAAAAAAACCATTTTTAGTTTCGTATAAATAATAAATAGTTAAAAATTTTTTAATTTTTAATTCGTATATTTTTTAATTATAATTTCCATACATATGTATATGCCACTCGGCTATTTAAATATATTAGTCCAAGGAATCTATAGAATGTAAGTATGGTTTTCAATATTTGTAATTTAAAAGTAATGTTAACGAATTTCCTCGCATCTACATAACTTCTTATAATAAACTTAAAACATTTCGTTTTAATATGGAAGGTATTATATTCTGGTAGAAAAATATTAAGAAATGCATAAACAATTGTGGCGTCGTAATTGTAATGTGTTATTGTATGTGTATCTATATACTGATTGCTGATATTCGTAAATATCATATTGAAAATTATACAAAGTAAAATATATCGTTGCAAGTCGTGAATAAAGTTAGTTGATAAATTACGTATAAGACGTTAGATTGCTCACGTGATCAATTTTGTTCGATTTATGGTGTACTTCGATCGATTGGAGGTGTTTTCCCGCTGAAAATAAGCCAAAACATGATATAAATCGGATAATAACGTAGCAAAAATTACTTTTGTAAATATGCCAAACATGATTAGATAATAGAACGTTTGAATATCAGAATATTATAATAATAAATGGTCGGATAAGGGAATCTCTACTATAGTTCTATTTCCTCTTTTAAATCGAATAATTTTTGTATATAACATTTTCCCAAAATTGTGTTGTTTTTGAGATATTTCGATTCAAAATTTTAAAGTGTATGTGTTTTCTATTATAAATAATACTACAGCATACAATATAACAATGTCCCTATCACTATTGAAAAATCGTATTATAGAATGAAAGATATATAGAAATAAATGTTAAATTTTTAATGTTGTAAACTGTTATATACTAAAACTAAAAAAAAATGTAAAGTTTATAAATTTATTAACGGTGTAAATACCCATTTGCAAGAAAAAGTAATTATTAAATTTATATTAAATAAATTACCCTTTATATCGTATTTCTGTTCTACATAAATGTTTCATAAATACTATTTCCACCATTTAAATGTCACGTCGTATACAATTATTATCTCCAAATAATATGCAGTACTCGTAGTAGAAATGAAATATATGTATAAAATATTCGCTTCTTGCTAACGTACCCAGTTTCGTGAACTATCGGTAATACTGAACATAACACAAAATGATAAGAGGGTTTTAGGGCCGTGAAAAGGTGTGATGAAAAAGCCCATAAAATGCAATGCTATACGGATCCTAAGTCTGTGATAATGATTTAAGTTAATAATTAATGTAGTTTAGGCTACGTACATAAAGTAGGTTTCTTTTTCAAAGAAAGTTTTTATCTCCAACTACCGATGGCTCTATCATATAATTGTAAGTCCGGTTGGTATGACAGGGGATGACAAGAAAATGATAATTATTTCTATACCTAAACTATACTACATTAAGAAAATAGTATATTAAATAAAAATGTTCTCAACAGTTCCGTTACGAAATTCTGCTTTAATTTGTAAGATCAAACATTTCATTTATATAATTTTCAAATAAAAACACAATTGCATTATCTAATGATTGTTCATTTTTTAGATACGTTTTTCTATTTTATTGTACATCTCCCAAAATTTTTTATTGCGGAAACTGAGCTAAACGAATTATTTAAATAGAATAGCATTTATACTGTAAAAAATTTGAATAACAATTTCGAAGACTTATTTAAAATGCTAAATTTCAAGAAAATTAAAACAAAGAGAAACAGGAAAAAGAATGGCGCTTCGTAGCTGCAGTTTTGTATAAATATTTACAGTTCTAAATAATGTGGCAACCTTGCACGTTCCAGATCTGGCAATACTGCACAGGTCCGAATGGGAAAGTAACAAGCGGGCTTGGTCGGGCAAGCCCAATTCCGCCTATTGATTTATCCATCCAGCTAGGCCGGGCCGGGCCGGGCCGGGCCAGGTTGGTACGTTCCGCTGCAGCGGTTGCCCAAGGCCACTAAAGCTATCTTGCTTTTGACCGAGTCGACACCACTCGATCTTTCCAAACCATACGTCCCTACTACAATATTTCGGGCTTACCCAAGTCTGCCCAACCCGCACTCCGGCCCGACCTAGAATCCCGCTCCTTAATTTTCTTTTATAACCGCGTCTAATTTACACTGCATTTATTTATTTTGCCCACAAGTTTTTATTTTACAATTTTAAAAATGTACTGCTATACTTTCCAATAATATTAAAACATTTTCGTATACATGAGAGACCTACTTCTCCGATACTTATACTTTTCAAAAAGTTAAAAAACGATGTTTTCTTAGATTTATGAGGGCAGGAACTTCTCTTCTAGTCTCTGCAAAATATCGACTGTTTTTAAAAATCAAATTTTAGAGTTTATGATTAAGTACCTTTCCTTACAGTCTTGGTTACAATAATGATTATTCAATGAGAACATTTCCCGTTCATTTTATGGTCTATGGGAGCAGAACACGCCATTTAACAGGTTCTATCTGTAAAGATCATTAGCTGATCTAATGTAACTGCAAGATGAAGTATATTGAAAATAGTTTCAAATACTTTACAAGTTGTTCAAAAGAGAAATGCAATACTTTGATGTAGCTTAGACTAGAATTCTTTATAAGTATTTATAAATATTTTTAATAAAGATGAATATAATAAAATTTGTTATATGAAGTGCATATGTGGCTATAGATAAAGAATCCTGATTCATATAAATATGATTTGTATGAGCTTGAATTCTTTCTAATATCAAAGACTGCATATGTGTATTACATTCACGTACGTATTCGAAATCTATGAGACTGTGAGTACTTGTGAGGTTTAAGGTTAAAAATTGATAAAACTTAATATCCATTCTGTCGCTTACTAATTAATACACATAAAAAATTTTCTATTCAGTTATAATAATGAATCGAACATTCCTTGAAATGTCGTGTAGGTCGGTGTAGGTGGCGCCAAGGGCGTTCTTCGCTTGCCCTTGTGTCCCCTCTTCAAGTCCGCTCTTCAACTTCAAACTGTAGGAAATTTAAACGAGACTTTTGTTACCCACCCCTTGTATTCTAAAGCTGTTTCGCATTCGGTGTTTTTTCATCTCCAGATTTTCAGTGCGCCTGGGACCGCCAAACTTGGAGCCACCGTTGGTAAGAGACCATCGGTACACGTCGATTTAATAGCAAGATTGATACATGTTAATCGAATTACACGATTGATACATTTCGGCATGAAAAACAAAAATTTATTATGGATGGTAATCAGGAGCTAATGATGGAGCATGGGACTGAATATGGAACATGTAACAGCAATGGAACCGAAAATATAAATATTCAAGAAAAGATCGACAGTGGACAATACGAATTAGTGTGGAATACCAAAGGAAAAAGTGCAGTGTGGGAAAAGTTTTTGATGATAAAAAACACTGAGACAAATAGGAACAGTGGATACGTTCAGTGCAAATTGTGCAAAAAGATATTACAGTACAAAGGCAAAAGTGGAACGTCTCATTTAATTAGGCACACGTGCAGAACAATTATGAACGATATATCAACCAATGACAGGAGGAAAATTTTAGAAAAATGCACGGAATATTGTTTACGCGATGTACAACCAGTTAGCAATTTAGGTGGCGAAGGATTTAGGAAATTAGCACAGACAATAATAAATATTGGATGCAGATATGGCAGTGTGTCAGTGAAAAATATTCTTCCCACTACAGCGACGTTAGTAAGATATCTTTTACGATTAACCGATAAAACGAGAAATCATATTTTACCAGAGGTGTTGAATGCAGTCCAGAGTGGTAATTGTGCTGCTGCGATAGATGTTTGGAGTGACAATTGTATAGAGATAACATATTATACTGTTACGTTGTACTACATCGACGAGTTATGGATATTGAAAAAAAGAGTTCTGTTTACAACTGATTTACCAGATGATAGTAAAACGACAGAGAATATAAAATTGGAATTGTGCCGCAAGTTCGAAGAGTTCGGAATTCCCAGCGATATGTTGCAGTACATTACATTCGTCACGGACCAAGAGAATAACATTATCAAAGCGTTAAAAGGATTCGACAGATTGGATTGTACAATTTATAACATTACCTTGTGTTTATGTAGCGTATTTAACGAACAATTCCTTTCTGAACACGCGCCGGGATTATTGCAAATACTTGTGCAAACGAAAAATATAGTCGCGTATTTTAAACACTCCGGCTACGAGTCGCGACTTCCTAACCTATTGCAGGAAGAAACAGAAAGTAGATGGTGCTCGAAGGTGGCCATGCTGCGCTCTGTTGCAAAACAATACGCGCAGATTGTTGATATTTTAGCGAACGCGAATGAGAGTGCGAAACTTGAAGGTTACGATTTAAAGAAAGTAGAAGATTTGATCGAATTTTTGGAACCGTTCGAGAATGCAATAGCAATTTTAGAAGTGGACACAACGCCAAGGTTGTATTTAGTCTTACTATGGCTGAAGAAATTGATAAAACAATGTTCAAGCAATGATAATGACAGTTCCGAAATGGAGAGAATCAAACGTGCTACCAGAGATTATTTGCAAGAGAATTTAATTGTTCACAAGTATTGTAAAATAGCTACATTTTTAGTACCTGCTTTTAGAAAATTACGAATGCTTTCAGAGGCAGAAAGAGCCGAAGTTCTACAACATGTGAGAGATTTGATTGTTGACAATTTGATTGATATTAAGATAGAGGAACCTGTTGCATCTACAAGTTATGAAGGACCAGAATTAAAGAGATTGAGATTTATGTTTCAAGAATGGGTTGATTCGGATACAGGATCTGTAGACTGTACAGATGAGATTAGCACATATATGAATGTAGAAGCTTCAAAAGATGATGATTTATTACAATGGTGGAAGGAAAAAACACTGCTTTTACCAAAATTAAGTGGTATTGCCAAAAAACTGTTTGCAATTCCAGCAAGCAGTGCTCCAAACGAGGAATCTGTTAAAAGAGCAGAATATATACTTATTGAGAGAATATCTTGTACAAAGCCAGAAATAGTGAATGCAATTTTATTCCTACACAATAACCCGTAAGTTATATTCAGAAAATCTCAAACCTTTTCAAATACTACAAATTTTATAATGCTCTATATTTTCCTTAAGCCATTCTTAAAATTTTAATTTTTTAATAGATCTTTTATTTTATATTTCAGACCTGAGGAAGAAGGCATAGATTAGTCAGTATATTTATGCTTTGGCCATTGTTTTCTATTTGATTTTATTTAGATATTCTCTGTGATCTTATCTGAATCAACACATTAGAGACAAAAGATTCCAAGAGCTTTTGACATGGTTCTACATTGGAACTTCTTGATATTATACACTCTTGAATCATAATTTCTGCTGAAAACTTTTGCAATACTATGTGGGTACGACAACATTGCTATTTTGTGATATTTGTAAACAAATAAGTGCCATTATAGTTAAGCTTTTAGATAATTTTATTGTTTTACAATTATTCTGTATGTTTCTTCAGTTATATAAAGAAACTAGAGAATATTCTGACTTTCCAGTCTGCTATAGCTTCCCTAAAAAGCTCTAAAGTACTTGATTTTCTACTTTTCTTATTTTTTATTTTTGCAGATGTATAAATTTGAACAATTTCTCCTGCAATGTGCTATAATGTAGTATCTTAATTAATTTTAAGTTCATAACAGATTAGTACATCTCTTATAGCTTTCCTACATTAACTTTGATCTAAAAAGTCTGTTGTAAATAAATTTTCTTAATTTTTATAACTTGTCAATACAATGTAAAAAAATTATCTTATATTTAAATATATTTATTGGTCTGTGATAAAGCTGTGATAGTAATATAATTAATGCACTAGTTGTAAAGAAATATAATGTATCTGGATACTGTTGTTGTATATTGTAAAATATATTTTCTATAGTTTTTTGTACATATTTATACCATTCTATTTAATGATGTTTATATTAGTTTGAATTGTTTTTCATTATATTTATTATTAAATGTTCATAAGTTTCGTGTGTAATAATTTTATATTCATAATAAAATTTTAATTGAAGTAATAGTTTTATCAATTTGAAATCTCTTATTATAAAAACATGAAATAACTAAGTGTAATTTGTAATTAAAATGCATTCTGCAGGTGGGAGATTCTATATTGGACTGTTCTATATTTACTATTACTAACAGACTACAAAAACATAGTCAAATCACTAAATATTGATCAAAATAGTAAATTATTTCTTAAACAGCATGGGCGCGATTGAAAAAGCAACGATGCATAATTATGTTTAATTTCCCGCCCTTTTGGTTTGACTGACTGGTGGTGTACTCTACAGGTGAATTCTATTATTAGCAATAGTTTTCCTTGAATAAGCTAGCGAGCAGCTGATTAATTTCAGTGCTTAAAGACGTAAATAACGTCATTTGCGCGATGTAATTTAAATGTTTTTATTAATTGATTACATAAAAATAGTACTTGTTTAAGTTTATTGTATGTACATGTAGAGCAAAGCGTAATTATCGATACAGCGTATATAAACAAAATTTTAATAAGGTTCACTAGACTTTTCACTTTTTTTCATTGAGAATAGTTTTCAATTGAAAATGAAATTTTGTCGATATTCAACGAATTAAGTAAACATTCTTTTTATATGCAGTAAAAGTTTTATATTAATTGTTGTAAAAAGTAAGTACTACTGTTGAAAGTTTATAATATAATGTTACACAAAATATAGTTTGAAAAACTAGTTAAATTCTTCCAGGAAAAAAATGTTCAGGGAAATGGAAGATGAGGGCAACAATTTAGCACTGCCGCTTGATAAAATGCCAAAATGTTGGAATGAAGAGGAAAGAATGAATGCCCTATTTTCCCCTTTTCGAAGCAAATTAGCAAATCCGTTGGATTGGTCATCTAAATATAAGTTTTGGCAAAATTTGATATATGAATGCTTGAATTACAAATTGCAATGCAGTTTTTCTATTGCAGATTTAAATGTAGCTTTTAAAAGAAAAGGATGCACACCAATTTGTTTAGTAACTGTTGTTGAAGAACTTCTTCGGTAATGTTAGTTCCATTTTTAATACATGCATGATTAATATCAATTAAAAGAAACTTACTTTTTTGTGATTATTAATTAGTGGAATATTTTGTAGAAATAATGAAATAATTCCAGAAGTGGATTTTTTAAAAGAACCTTGTGATACTTGGACAGCATGGTCAATCGATATCTTTATAAAACGACCACTTGCATGGTCATTTTCTAAGGTCAAAAGTTATGTTATTAGCAATGAAATCAATAAGGACACTATATACATACATTTGCAAGTTCTTAAAAATCTGGGGAAGCAGGTGTTTTCTGTTTTGGAAAATAAAAAAGAAAATGTTCTTGTAGCATTTTCTGAGATAGTAAAAGATTGTAAATCTGAATTAAATGAAGATATATCAGATAATACTGTAATGTTAGTTTTAATTTGGCTGAGACGAGAGAAAAAAGTCACCTTTACAAAAAATACAGATAACAATGAATTACTGATAAAAATTGCTGTTCATCCAACTGATAATGTAACAGAAATTGAACAAGGATTATACAAATTGCTGAAACAGGAAAATGATCTTATGAACGAAATACAAGTTATGGAGGAAGCAAAACTTAATGTTATAAATGAAGCTAAATCTTATTTAGCTAAAGGTCTGCGCCAAGTGGCAAAAACACATTTAAGAAAAAAATTAAAATTAGAAAATACTATCCAAATTCGAGCACAAACCCTCGAAAATATTCGTATGCTTATATCACGCATTCAAGACACTCACACAAATATAGCTGTATTATCAGTCCTTAAAACTGGATCTGATGTATTGAAGAAAATGAATGAGAGTGGACTATCAGAAGATAATGTTAGGGATGTTGTAGATGACTTGTCGGAGGTCATTATAAATAACTTAATATCACTCATTTTTACTTTATCAAGAATGTGAACTAATATTAATGGTAAATTTTAGATGTTAGGAGAACAAAACGAAGTACAGAATATATTATCGAAATCCTTTGAAAATAATGAATCAAATACTGATTTGGAACAAGAACTCGAAGAATTAATGAAAGAAGATGAAGTCATTTTCCCAACAATTCCAAATTCGCCATTAAATAGCACTATTGATGAACTTCAAGATAGTTTTAAAAACTTGAGTTTTGGAAGTAAGATTTTTATAATGGTACAAATTTAATATACAATTTTCATTGTAATAATTCTAATAATTTCCATTTTATAGGTCCTACAATATCCAAAACTTCATCACTGGAATCAACATCCCAGTCTATCCGAAAAAAGCAGAAATTATCTGAACCTGAATATGCATAAAATATGTACCCCCAAATTTCAAATTTTAGTTTCTGCGGTATTACAAAAACATGATCAATGTATAATGATACATATCTTTTTATTTGCGCGTTTATACGGTGACAATGTATGTAATGTAATATTCATGTTTCTTAAAACTTGAATGTAGGTTTTAAAAATGACAATTTGCTTTTGTTTTATATTTATATTCGTATTTAATTTTTAATTTTATGTCATTTTAGTTTCTTAACTTATAACTAAATAATGTTGTTTTGTCATACAATTAATAATGAAAACTTATTTATTTTATGTGGAACTTCTACATTTTTTCAAATTTTTATCATATTAAATATTCACTATTATGAATTTCTGTTTATCTGTTATCTGGAACTGTTACATTGTTAAATCCGTCTATTGCTTTCGGTAGACCCTAGCGTGCCCCATTTGAAAATTCGTCTACCACATATTTATCGTTTATATTATTATAATATATTAATATTTAGAAATAAATCAAAATTTTTATAACGTATAAAAAACAAATTTCAGTCTCTGGTAATAATTTTGATAAGTTTAGATCATATGTACAAATATTATTTATGCAACGTTTTTATGGAGTCATAATTCTCCTAATATCAATGTCTGGATTAGACAGTTCCTCCATGTTTTTATATATAATAATTTTATTATCTAATCTTTCTATCGCAATAAAATTATTTTCTGCCTTGTCCCCTATCGCAGCATGTGAGGCCCAGTTAATAAATATATTTATTGCCGGACCTGGATCACGTACTAGTGATTGTGGGGTCCATTCACCATTGTCACTACATGTGACAGTTGTAGGCAATGGTAATGTTCCGTGATAACTGTCGCGATGTTTTAAAGTTGCTATTGTACCAGGTCTAGGTGAATCACATGATGTAAAATCCAGTCCAGGGTATTTACAATCAGCAACTATTAAAGCTGAATTTAGGTTTGTACAGTGTATCTCTGAAATAGAAAAAGTTAACAATGTTTTACATAACTGTACAATCACATGTACTGAGTTCAAACATTTTTGTACCTTCACACTCAGGGACTTTGTACCATACACCATTTATATCACAGAAAACATCAGTAGATCCTTTGACCTTAAATCCACGATTACAACTGTAGACCAAATGTGTTCCTATCTGAAATTGAAAGTCCTGTCCGGTATGACAGTGCACTCCAGATTGGCATTGTGATTTATGCAATTTCCAGTCTCCATTTCGTGGTTGTGGTGGCGTTCTACAAGACACTGATGGCACATAAGGAGCTTTATTAGTTGTTACCATAGGTATTGCTGATTGTTTTGGATAGTCTGTAGGTGTTGAAATTGTTCCACACAATATTGGGGTTTCATCTGAGCCATCTATGCAATTTATTACACCATTACACTTTAAATTGTTCTCAATGCAGGCACCATAACGACATCGAAAATGAAATTGGCTACACCTAGGAAAATTATAAGGAAATATAAATTACTTGCAGACAATATCTAACTATTTATTTTTTGACTATCTTGCAACCTACGAAACTCTTCCACACTGAACAAACGTTTCATCTGAACCATCAGAACAATCTGCATTGCCATTGCACACATTATTTATAGAAATGCATTGCCTATTGTTGCATTTAAATTCATTTCTTTGACATTCGGAGGATGCATTGTATGAACTATAGCAGTTTGGCAATGTTTCATCGCTATTGTCAACACAATCTTTGACTCCATTACAAGTTTTATCCCCATCTACACAAGCACCATATCCACACCGGAATGTAGTATATGGACATATAATGTCTCGTTTTGTACATTCTGCTGCTGTTTCATCAGATCTATCACTGCAATCTGGTCGTCCATCACATAATAATACATTTTCTATGCATTCTCCATTCTCACATTGAAATGTATCCACACTATTAAATAAAATTTATTTTGTAATTAGTTATGTATTACCAGAAATGAATAGGCTTATCCCTAGTATTACCAAAAAAGTTTAAGAGTATTTTAAAATGTTCAAACTCACCCACAATACCATCTACGTCCATATCCAGTTTTTAATACACCTGTGAGTAAGATGAAAATATATTTTGTTTTTATAAATCAATTCACAAAAATTGCAATTAAATAAAAATTCTTTACTCAATATAATAAATTAAATATATTTTGAAGCTTTATATCCTAAAGGTGTAATTATTTTAATTACTTTTTTGATTTTTAATCATTTTTATAAAACTGCAAATAATGAAATATAATTTTATAATACTTTATTCTATTAAAGAAATTTCTTAAAGTGAATGGTACATGATTCACTTATGATTAGTAGATTCTAGATTTTATTATGAAAGTTAAAATCATTAAACGATATCAATGCACTAGTTTGATCAAGTTAACATTATGAAAAAAGAATCAAATATTCGTCAGGCTTTTATTTTGCATAAAGATTTACAGTTTTATGATTAGGATATATAAATGTCCTTTCCACACTTCAAAGTCAACAATTCGAATATCATTATATATTTGTTTTCTTCAATTCATAGCATTACTAATGTTGGGATATATTGTTCATATTTTCCATTAATATGAACAAATTATTTTAGTACGTTAAATAAAAATCTTTAGTAAACGAAGAAGTTATTTCTTGCAATATTAAAGAGATTTTTCAATTCAATTATGCTAAATTTAAGTCCTTCATTTGAGAATACTTGAACTTAGTTACCTGTAATTATTCAGTTAATATTCGAAGTTATTTAATAAATTTAAGAAATTGTTTTAAAATATAATAGAAACGTTTATACTTACTAATTATTAAAAAAAATACTATCGCAATATTTGTCATATTAATGGAGGACACCTTCAAAGTCACGATTTAGCTCCTCAACTGGTATTCGCTGTTCGTATACTATGAGGATATGTATCTGTAATTACCAGATTCAAGCCAAACATGATTTCCAACTTGGAAATTCCAAGTTGCAATCATACTCTAGTATGAGTGTGTTGTGAAAGGGGATAACATGACACATACAATGATTATGCGCGGAAAAAAGAAGTAAACAATAAGTCGCATATACAGTAGAGACTCCTTGATTTCAACATTTATTTACACAATATTCTGATATCTATACTTTCTATTATCAATTACTGTATTATTTAGATACATTGTATAGTAGAGGACTTGAATGACATTTTGAGATTTAGATGGAATTCTCTATTGTATTTTACATTATCTAACAGAAAAATATATAATAAGAAGGATTATCTGAAATATAAGAATACAAGGTGCATTTTACTGTAGAAGACACAAGGTGAGAAATTAGGTGGGCTGCTTCTTTGGCAAAGATCTTTATTCGACTGTCTCTTTCTCTTCGAAAAAGGGCCTCCTCCCCTCGACGAACCATCTCATCCCTCAAACAGAGACCTCTTATCTCCGAGACATAAACAGTACGCCGCCTGACCGGCGACCATCTCAGAGATCGCTTACATTACAAATCTTAGTTTTGTAAAAGCAATCTTTGATATGATACATCGTTTTCCTGGGAGTATTTGCTGCTCTTCTCTAGACTAATATACATATTTGTAGCAGTTTTGTATTATATATGTTGACTAACTATATTGTAGTAATTACTATAAACGTAGTTCGGATATCAGAATCTTAATCTGGTAATTAGCGTCGCAATACTGTTTTGACTTTTTTTCAGATTTAAGCTGTAAAATGAAAATGTTCCCATGTCTTCCTTTGTTAGCTATTCTGTTAATTTTTTTTACAAGATTTCCGAAATTGAAGTATTCTCAACAATGGTTTGCAATGTCCTAATAAAAAATGCTGTTATAAAATTAAAACAGTGGGAAAAATGTTCTATAGTTCATTCCTGATATTCCTTCTCGTATATTTCTTCTACGCGATTTTTAATACACTCATCTTAACTTTCCTTACATTTTTCTTTTCTTCCTCCCTATTCGTTTGTTCCTTCGATGATTGAATTTCGTTTCTTTGATTGATTTGCCCACAACTTAAACTCCATTTTGAACTTAGACTGCCAAAGTTTCTTCACCGAAATTAATATCTAAACCTAATCGAAGAAGCAGAAATTAACTAAATCTGAGTATGCAGAAAATATGTATCATGAAATAAGAAACAATGGTTTATGTGGTTTTTCAAAAACTTCATCCATATATACTTTTTTATTTGCAAATTAACACGATTTTGATAATTGTAATGAAATGACATAAAGAATTTATTATGTAAACAATATTCATAATTTTCTGGTTACTGACTACAAGTTTTAAAAGTGTCTTGGTTTAGTTTTATTTTACATTTACAAAATCATTGCTGAAACGCAGATTTTTAATCTCATACTCATTTCTTAATCTTGAATATAGTTTCCTTATTGTCTCGGAATGTAGTTTGTAATATTATAGAACTTAGACTTAAATAATATAGATAGTTGGAAATATTTATTGGTGTGCAATGTATTTATCACATGTAGTGTTTTTATATTCTTTCAAGTTTTTATCACATTAAATGTTCAACACATTTATTGCCAACTCCAAGAATAAAATTCTCTATCCACTGCATATGGACAGAAACAGCAGTGTATAAAGAATATGTGGAACTGTCACATTGCCTACTTCCTCCTACCACCTTTGTTCCAAGACTAACACTAACAATGCCCTTCAAATACCATAACTTGCTATATTCGAAAATTAGTCCACCACCACTGTCACCATCGCATACTGATGAACCTACAATTTGTATGTTTTTTAATAAACTTCTACACAGTACAAATGAATTATTCTTACTTATGAATATATTTACCGTTCGTGTAACCAGCACAGAATTTATCATGTGTGATGTAAGTTTCAGTCTCAAATATGTTGCTCTCATCTTTGCACTTCCTATTAGAGATATATGGTACTCTAATTGTTTGTAATATGTAGCTAGATGAACCCAAAGCAGTTCTACCGAATCCTGCTACTCTTCCCACCATTTCAGTGTCTAATATAACACGGTTGGAATAGTCTAAGCATATAGGTTGTAATAATGTTGAAAATACAAAAGGCTTTGCAACTTCTAATATAGCTATGTCTGCTCTGTAAGCTCCACGTATTCCAATGTAATCACAAGAAACGTGGATTTCTTTTACCTGAAAACAACATACATTAATAAAGGCATCAAATATAACTTTTAAATAAACAATGAAATAAAAATATGCGTACCTGTGTTCGTACTAATGTAATATTATTATGTAATGAAGAGTCATAATCTCTAAACAAGATACCAGTTGCTACAAAAAATATTGAGGCATTGTGTTTACGGCCGCTATTTTCATCGTAAACACAATGAGCTGCAGTAACTATTAACTTTTCATGAATAATGGTTCCACCACAAATAAACTCTTTCGGTGCAGTCGGTGTTAGTGCTCTATATAGTGTAGCATGCCATGGAAACTCAGTAATATCAGCAGTAGTTCCATTTACAATAAGTGGAGTAAGTGATTTAGGAATGATACCGCACACTAAAACATGGATTAATTTATATCATAATTATTCATCTGACAAATACATATTATAAAGGAATGTACAAAAAGCTTAGAACAGTCTTGCAGGAATAAATAATAAGTTGAAAGATAAAAAAATATGTTACACATTTATTGTTTGTACAAATATAATATCTTACTGGTATTTAAAAATATATTGAAATTGGTATAACATATAAAAAGTACCTAAATATATAAAAAAAACATATCAGTCTTTGTCAATTACTGTGATAATTTCAAATTATATTCATGCAAATATTATTCGTATTATATTTTCAATTTTAATTTTATAACCTTTAATATACTGGAATAATAATTCTATGTTAAAGATCTAATGTCAATGTTTGGTTTAAATAGTTCCTCTTTGCTTCCGGATATAACGATTTTATTATCAATTTTCTGTATTGAAATAAAATTATTGTCTGCTATGCTCATTTGCAGTACAGATGTACCCCAATTAATAAATATATTTATTAGCGGACCTGGAACGCATCTCAATGGTTGTGGTGTCCATTCACCATTATCACTGCATTTGACGGTTGTAGGCGATGGTAGTGTTCTGTCCTCGCGATAACTGTCGCGGCATTTTAAAGTTGCTGTTGTACCAGGTTTAGGTGAATCACATGTTATAAAATCTGATCCAGGGTAATTGCAGTCAGCAGATATTGAAGCTGAATTTAAGTTGGTACAGTGGACCTCTGAAGTAGAAAAAGTTAACAATGTTTTCATACAACTGTATATTTCAATCACATGTGTTGAGTTCAAAGATTGTCTTACCTTCACACTCAGGGATTTTATACCACACACCATTTCTACCACAGAAAACATCAGTAGAGCCTTTGATCTTAAATCCACGATTACAACTGTAGACCAAATGTGTTCCTACTTGAAATTGAAAGTCTTGTCCGGCATCACAGTGCACTCCAGATTGACATTGTGATTTATGCAACTTCCAGTCACCGTTTTGTGGTTGTGGTGGTATTCCACAAGTTACTGATGGCACATAAGGTGTGACAGTGTTTGTTATCAAAGGTGTTACTAGTGGTCCTGGATGCTCTGTAGATGATGGAACTGTTCCACATAATATTGGGTTCTCATCTGAGCCATCTACGCAATTTATTACTCCATTGCACTTTAAATCGTTCTCGATGCAGGCACCATAACGACATCGAAAAAATAATTGCTCACACCTAGAAAAATTGTACAAAAAACATAAATTATCTGTAGAAAATATATAACTATAATTATCTATTGACTGCCTTGCAACTTACAAGATTCCTCCACATTGAATAAATGTTTCATCTGAACTATCAGAGCAATCTGCATTACCATCACACACGTTATTTGTGGAAATGCATTGCCCATTATTACATTTGAATTCATTGCTTCGACATTCTAAAGATGAATTGATTGTACTATTGCATTTTGGCAATGTTTCATCACTATTGTCAACACAATCTTTTATTCCATTACAAGTTGCATCCCCATCAACACAAGCACCATATGCACATCGAAATGCTGTATGTGGGCATTTGATGTCCGTTTTACTACATTCTGCAACTGTTTCATCAGATTCATCCTTGCAGTTTGCTTCCCCATCACATAATAATATACTTTCTATACAATCTCCATTTTTGCATTGAAATTTTTCCGCGCTATTGAAAAAAGAAAATTGTTTAATAATTTATTATGTATTTAATACTTCTTCAATATAACATATGGAAGTTTTGAGTCTCACCCACAATTTGTTGTTTGTCCATGTCCAGTTTTAAATACATCTGTGAAAATATATTATGTTTTTATAAATTAATTTACAAACATTGGAGTTAAGTGGAAATTTCTTTGTTCTAAATTCTATAAAGTTATTAATGAAATGTGTATATTCTAGAGATGCATGTATCTTAAAACTGCCAGTGATAAAATGTAATTTCATAATACCTTAATTTGATAAAGGAGGTATGTGTTATATCTGTGACTTAGATTGTATAAGTGAACATGTCTCTCTAGAGTTCAAGGACAACTATAAACTAGTTTTTAAACGTGGTTGTACATTTGTTTTCTTCAATTCACTGCATTAATAACATTGGTTGATAATATTTATCTTTTTATTAATATAAATAAATTAATTTTCTATATTAAATACAAAAACTATGATAAACAATAAAATTGTAATTTCTTATAAAATTTTAAAATACACTAAATTTATTCATCATAAATTTAAATAATTTTTTTTTAAAGACTTCTTGAAAATTTGTAACTATTCAGTTAATTTTCTAAATTATTTAATAAATTTAAGAAATCACTTAAGAATATAATAGAAATTTGTATACTTACTAATTGTTAAAAAAAATGCTATTACGATATTTTTCATATTAATGGAGGAAACTTTTAAAGTTGCGATTCAGCTTCTCAGCTAGTACTCGCTGATCGTGTACTAATCTTGAATCAATCGGGAATTACCGGATTCGAGCCAAACACGATTTCCAAGTAGCAATCTACTGTGATTGTAGTTGTGAGAGGAAACACAGCACACACATGAAGCATACTCTTCCCGAAGAATTATACGTGGAAGAGTAAAGTAACCAGCATACAGCATACATTTTGCAACATTCAACAGAAAAAAGAAAGAAAAATAGGAATGGTTATCTGTTTGTAGCAATGATAATAATTCTAATGCATTTCAATTCAGTGGTCGGCTTAGACATAGAAATATAATATAAGAGGTAAATTTTTTAAATTTTGATTTCATAAAAACAATCGTCGCTAAGATTCTCCTTTTCTTGAGTATCTGCTTCTTTTTTTTTAAACCTAATGAGCATATATTAGTCTTTTTATTAGTATAATAATATTTTTTCAACAGATTTTCCTCTACTTTCTTTTTCAGATAATTACTACATATCATTAACGCGTGTTTTAGTTTATCTTACTATACAATATAAGAATAAAATTATTTTTTGGACATAATATTAATAGTGTACTGGAGATTTGGTCATGTTCTGTTTTGTCTGTTAACCTGCTATGTTTTACAAGATCTCCAGCTTCCTAAAAATATAATAAATATAGTAAATATACTGAACAATATTTACAATATGTGATTAAAAATATTGTCATAAAATTGAAGTCGGGAAAGGACCTCCCATTCTTACATTTCTGTACCTAAATTATCAACTCAATGAAATATGAATGAAAAATAAAATGCTGAATTGTCCTTAGATACATTGCATAAAAGTTGATTTAGTTAATGTTATCAGGGTGAATTACACCTAGAATATGTAGAAAAACATATCGTATATATGTTATTTTTACGGACTGCTGTAGTAATACTAGAGTACTGTAATTACACCTTTATTTGTAAACTAAATAAATTTAATTATCAAAAAATGTATTTCGTACAAGTTTGAAACGTAAATACAATGTTATTTATTATGGAAAGTGTTTTCATGATGTCAATCGTATCTGAGAGTAAATCTTTTTGGTGTGAGATTTGACGCCAACCAATTTAATGTCCTATTTTATCCTGGTTAAGATAAATATTTAAATTATTAAATAAAGAAGTAGTTATAAAAAAGGATACGTTTTCTCCGTAGCTTCCGTGTCTACTATATTTTTAACGATATAGTCTTTATAAAATTGTTCTACTTCCACATCATATTCTTCCCAATTTAATGCTTCATGAATTCCATCATTTCCATACCTTTCGTTGTAGTATTGGTAATGGACCTATGAAAATATTTAAACTTTATATAAGTATTTATGCCTAGAAGCCACCTGAATTTTGCTATTTTCGTACATAACTTACATGATGTAAACTTAATCCAAGACCAGGTGCAACAGGAATATCTATTCTGTCCGGCGAAAATGCTGTGTTAATAATATCTGGTGTAACAATATTCCTACAGATACCTACTACTAAAGATACCATTTTTCTAATTTGATGAAGCATGAAACTTTGTCCTTTAATTTCTAACACTGCAAATTCCATGTTGTTTGCAACAAATAATTCAATACAACTAAATGACATAATATAGCGTCGACCGCTTGGGTCTTTTGGCCTCCTATAAATTAGCATTTTGCAATTTTCCGCATTATTACATAATAATGTAATTAATCAAAACAACTTACACTTTTACTGTAAAATTATGGAAACGATGTGTGCCCTCTAGTAATTTTAAATTTTCATTGAGTTTATCAATCATATCTTTGGATGCTCGAAATTCATTATAAGGTTTTCCATCTATTGTAGAAAGTTGTTCCAAACGTTTCTCTGTATCTATTTCATCTTCTGTATTTAAGGAATTCGGATCTTCTGGTACTAATGAAAATGTTGGTATAACATATCTGTATGTCCTCGCATTACATTGATTTTTGCTATTAAAACCTTTTGTTACCCTTCTAAGACCAAATACTCTAATTTCCTTGGGTAAATGTTCATTTATTACCTCTTTTTTCGCATCTCTTGCTAAAAGATATTATTTAATTATGTTAACTTTACAGATTAAATAGTGTACTTTACATCTATACACAGTAATAAATAATAATTAAATAAACATTTAAGAAAATACTTTAAAAGACTTACGTAATTTAAGAGAAACAATTTGTCTAACTGCAGAAACACTTTTATCTGTACGAGCAGCTCTCTGAAATCTGAGTTCCCGAATATCATCATACTGGGTCTGGTTAATTAAATTAGATTTAAGCAAAGCAAGCATTAAATCCTCTTCTATCGTTTTTAGGCCACGATTTCTTTGCATTCCGTAGTAATCTCTACCGAGATAACCCATCATTATTACAAAATTGCTTGTCTTTTGTTTTATTTTTTCTGCTGCTTCTTCTTCTTCTACCTTCTGTACTTTTACTGCAACTTCGTCATTATCCTCATCATTTACATGTCTTTTAGTACTTTTCTCTGCACCATTCACCTCTTTGACATTACTGGCAAGGACTTCTGACATATTTCGGTAAATGTTAGCTACAAAATTAAATTATTTTAACAATTTACATATTTCTCCATAAGAAACTGTTTAAATAACCTAATATGTTGAGACAATTATTGTTATATTTACACAATACAAATAGAAAAAAATTTAATTGAATTAAAAGAAAAGTTTAATCGAAAGAATTAGAACTCATATTTTGTTAAATATCTTACCACAACGTAGACTTAATAAATGCTGGAAAGGAAAACTATTATTTATACTACAACGTTTTATGGTTGAAAACATTTATAGATTTTTAATTGATTGAAAGTTTGGTTATAAACTCATGTAAAGTTTCCAATGCACGTTTATAACCTAGAAAAATCAAATGTACTGTAATATGAAATATCTATGAATTAAATACAATAAAAATAATGGATGAACCTTCATGGCATATGTGTTGCACACATAGGAAAGTTACATAAATATTTTTATATGTATACCGAAAATTACAATTTCAGTTACATATAAATACTCATTCCTCTAAACTCATGGAGGAAGAATGGAAAGAACTAAAAAAAGTGTTATGTATGTGCAGCGTGTTGGAATAGGTCATATTACAGTGTTACGTTATCACGTTTCATGAGCGACGCGAACATAGTCACTAGTTTATATTACGACCGCGCTATTAGACTATACGCTTTCAATTTATGGCGACAAGAGGGAAGTTCGAATGTATTAGGTCTACAACTAAGTTCTCGCTGTTTGCCTATAGATAGCTCCAGCAAAAAGTGCAGGTCGATTTAGACATAACCAAAACGTCATGAACCAAGCTTAGACATCTGGCAAACAACCCCCGTTAACACGTTAGTGAATTTGTTTTGGCGTCATACACTTTTGATTGTGTGAAGATGTCTGGTTTTATGCCAAATAATCGTCATTTGCGGGAAGTGTTGATTTTCTTATTTCATTCGAAGAAAACGGCGGCTGAAGCGCATCGAGAACTCAACAAAGTTTACGGAGATGCTGCTCTAAGTAAAACAACGTGCCGTGATTGGTTCCGTCGCTTCAGGAACGGTGATTTCAATGTTGACGATCGCCCGCGTGAAGGAAGGCCAAAAACGTTCGAAGACGCTGAATTGGAGGCATTGCTTGAGGAGGATCCGTGCCAAACGCAAGAACAACTTGCTTCAGTATTAGGAGTTACCCAGCAAGCCATTTGCAAGCGACTGCATGCGTTGGGAATGATTCAAAAGCAAGGAACTTGGGTTCCTTATGATTTGAAGCCAAGGGACGACGCATGACGGTGCTCGGCCTCATGTTGCCAAACCTGTTAAAACCTACGTGGAAACACATTCAAATGGGAAGTCCTACCTCACCCGCCATATTCCCCAGACATTGCGCCATCCGATTATTACTTGTTCCGTTCGATGGCACATAGTCTGGCTGATCAGCAGTTCCGCTCATATGAAGACATCAAAAAATAGCTTGATTCGTGGATAGCCTCAAAAGATGAAGACTATTATCGCAACGGTATTCGAACTCCGCCAGAAAGATGGGCAAAAGTTGTAGCTAGCGATCGGCACTACTTTGAATGAGTCATTCGTAACAATTTTTTTACAATAAAGTTGCGTTTTCATAAAAAAAAACAGCAAGAACTTAGTTGTAGACCTAATAAATACAAATTTATATCGTATATTTATATAGAGATACAGTATCGGCCGAGAGGAATAACTGAGAATATGTAAGGAGATAATGAGAGAGTTCCCACGAAATTCTTCGTTGAGCCTTTTTTTTTATCTAGCGAGACTAATCGAGGAATGTAGAGAAAGACAAGTAGCCTCTCGTAAGACCCTCTCCAATTTCACGTGAACTAGACGAGTCACAATAACAAATCCGGATCTCTCAAGTACAGGACGTCGTAAATCTTTAGACAAGGACTTCTCGGAACCCTCTCTGACCTCTATCTCTTACTCAGTCCTCGAGCCGAAATCTTCGCGCGCGGCACATCCCCACAATGTTCATTTCGGCGGGCTTTTCACCCCTGCGCGCTCGACTCCCGTGCACTCCCACCCGCATGCGCACTGTCGAACCACCAATCAACTTCGAGCTGCAACCGGAAGACGGACCGGCCGACAAATCAACGTCCAGCAAATTCAGCAGCGCCCAGCTAATTTTCCTATTGGCTAAAGAAGGAGGGAAGGAAAAGAAGCTGGAAGAAAATGCAGAACTCCACAGAAAACCTCAGACTTTATTCGACAGTCAAAGAAAGTACATCTTAGAGCACTATAAATAAAGTACCTTTTGCTTAAAGTATTTAGAGTTTGTACATCTCTCTACAACCTTTCACGAGCAGAGCGGTCAGCGCTCCACGGGCATCCGAACCATACCGAATTCCCTACACTGAACAATTCAAACCGTAACAACAGTGTTACGGTCCCTATCTCAATTGTCTTGGATGTAGGGAATTTGA